>NW_010358595.1:92907-93191 GCF_000414095.1 Morus notabilis | reverse complement strand
ATGCTTCTAGGACACTATTCCCAACAATCTCCCACTTGTCCTAAAGCAGGTGTGTCATGTCTCTAATCCCAAATCCATCTAAGTGCCGATCAAATACATTCAATGGCAATGTCTTGGTGAACGGGTCAGCAAGGTTGTCCTCTGACGCGATCTTCAGAACCGTTACATTGCCTCTATCCACAATGTCTCTGATAAGGTGATATTTCCTTTCTATATGTTTCGCACTCTTATGGCTTCTAGGTTCCTTTGAATTAGCCACCGCTCCACTGTTGTCACAGTAGAGC
>NW_010358595.1:90021-92764 GCF_000414095.1 Morus notabilis | reverse complement strand
ACAAGCTGCAACATATTCAGCTTCCATGGTAGAGTTAGCAACACACTTTTGCTTTATACTTTTCCATACCACGGATACTCCATTAAGAGTGAACACAGATCCAGATGTCAACCGTCGACTATCTCTATCCGATTAGAAATCAGAATCTGTGTATCCGGTGAGAGACAGATCTTCTCCGGAATATATCAACATATAGTTTCAGCTTCTCCTAAGATACTTGAGAATACACTTTACTGCAACCCAATGATCTAATCCTGGGTTGGACTGGTAGCGACTGACCACTCCCACTGCATAGTAGATATCTGGTCTTGTACACAACATGGCATACATAAGGCTTTCCACAGCCGAAGCGTAGGGATACCGTCTCATATCTTCTTCCTGTTGTGGAGTCTTTGGACATTGCTCCTTAGAAAGATGAATACCATGCCTGGAAGGCAAATTCCCTTTCTTGGAGTTTTGCATTGATTACCTAGACAACACTTTATCTATATAAGATGCCTATGACAACGCCAAATGCTTTTTCTTGCGATCTCGAATAATCTTAATCCCAAGAACATAGCTTGCCTCTCCCAAATCTTTCATTTGGAATTGGTTGGCTAACCACTCCTTCACATCTGTCATCATTCCCACATCATTCCCAATGAGTAAGATGTCATCGACGTAAAGAATTAAGAAGGCCACTTTCTCTTCTTTCTTGTACTTGTAGACGCATGGTTCATCAATGTTTTGATTAAATCCATAAGACTTTACGCCCTCATCAAACCTGATGTTCCATGATCTAAAAGCCTGCTTCAGTCCATAAATGGACCTCTGCAGTTTGCAGACTTTCTGCTTTTGGCCTTTTTCTATGTAACCCTCTGGCTGATCTATATAGATGGTTTCCTCAAGATAGCCATTCAAAAAAGCTGTCTTGACATCCATCTGCCATATCTTATAGTCAAAATATGCTGCAATGGCCAAGAGTATCCGGATTGACTTAAGCATAGCTACCGGCGAGAAAGTTTCCTCATAGTCAACTCCCTCCTTTTGGGTATAACCTTTAGCCACTAGCCTTACTTTATAAGTCTCTACTTTTCCATCCGCTCCTCTCTTTCTGTTGAAGATCCACATGCATCTAATGGGTTTTACCCCTTCGGGTAGATCTACAAGTTGCCAGACTGAGTTAGAGTGCATAGATTCCATCTCAAGTTTCATAACTGCTTGCCATTCTTCCTTATCAGAATCATCCATCGCATCCTTAAAGGTCGATGGATCCTCCTTACCGTCATCAACAGTGACGATTTGGGCTTCCCCGGTATACCGGTCGGGTAACCTGCTTACCCTCCCACTACGACGAGGTGTCATAGGAGTCTGATTAGGAACTGTGGTCTTTTCTTTGAGTGGTCCGACAACTCTTGTCGGTTGTGGTCTGATCTCATCGGAAAGTAACTCTTCCAATACCATTTTACTTATGGGCTTAAAATCTATCATATAGTCATGCTCCAGAAAAGTGGCATTTGTCGATACAAACACTTTTTGATCTGGTTGACTATAAAACAGTCCTTATCTTGTGCCTTGTGGGTATCCCATGAAGATGCATACTTCTGACCTTGGTTCCAACTTCCCGGTCTTTTGCCTCAGCACGTGTGCTGGACACCCCTATATGCGAATGTGTCTTAAACTAGGTTTTTGACCATTCCACAACTCTAGGGATGTCTTAGGTACAGACTTAGATGGAACTAAATTTAGAATATACATAGCGGTTTTTAGGGCATAACCCAAAAATGAAGTAGGCAGTGAAGAATAACTCAACATTGATCTTATCATGTCGAGCAAAGTCCGATTTCTCCTTTCGGCTACACCATTCTGATGTGGTGTACCGGGTGCAGTCAATTGGGATACTACACCTTCTTCAATCAAGAAATCCCGGAACTCTTGGTCAAGTACTCACCCCCTCGATCTGATCGAAGTGTCTTGATTGGTTTACTTGATTATTTTTCAACTTCTGTTCAGAATTCTCAAAACTTTCGAAAAGTTTCAGATTTCTGTTGCATCAGGTAAACATAACCATATCTTGAATAGTCATCAATAAAGGTGACGTAATATTCGTAACCTCCTCTAGCTTGGACATTTAACGGTCCACATACATCTGAATGTATCAGCTAAAGGGGTTCTGTAGCTCTTACTCCTTTTGCTGTAAAAGGCCTCTTGGTCATTTTACCTTCCAAACAAGATTCACAGATCGGAAGCTCACAAACTTTTAGTTCGCTTAAAGGACCATCATTTACCAGTCTTTGAATCCTGTTTAGGTTAATATGACCAAGCCTAAGATGCCACAGATATGTGTTACTGTCGTGAGAAATCTTTTGCTTTTTATTCTTAGGTTCGGCAACTCTGAACATTTCAGTATTAAGCAATGAGTTAGGTATTGGTTTTATACAATATAAACCATCATCCAGACGTCCAGAACAAATATTTAAACCATTTCGAGAAATATGAACAAATTCATTATCAAAATAAACTTTAAATAATTGTTCAAATAACTTAGCCACAGAAATCAAATTTCTACGAATGTCTGGAATAAAATAAACATTGTTCAAAACTAAAAATTTATTTTCCCTAAAATGAAGTATAACTTCTCACTGCTTTTGCCGAAACTCTTGCGCCATTGCCCACTTTCATTGTGTAGTCCCCATCGGCTAGCTCGGTGTAAGAACTAAGACTCTGCAAAGAAAAACAAACATGATTAGTTGCTCCCGAATCA
>NW_010358595.1:85959-87646 GCF_000414095.1 Morus notabilis | reverse complement strand
GCACGCTGGGGCGCGCTGGGCACGCGCTGGGGCGCGATGTCGCCGCGCACTAGTTGCGCGCTGGAGCGCGCCTTTTGGCCGATTTCTGAAAATTTTCTGGGCAGTTTTCTGGGCTTTTTTAAAGGCTTCAAACTTGATCTTCAAGGCCTCCTTTTTTATTCAAAATCAAAAAATCCTAATTCTACCCAAAACCTAGAATTACAATAATTCTAATCCCGAATTAAATCACAAATAATTTATTATTGAATGAATATAACCGATCCATGAAACCATATAATTAACGACCAAATCCACCATCCATACATTCATCATCATGAATTAAAATAAACAGCCATAAATGCAAGTGCCTACCCATCACATACATATATAATTAAATATCACATATTTAATATATTAATTCTGATTATCAAATAATCGAAACATAAATTAATATCGTCTATAGACCGTTCTGATACCAATTGTTGGAAACCGAATCGAATTCGGATGCGGAAGCGTGGCGGGGAGGCGGATCGTGTATAACAAAAATTTTAGAAAAACTTTTGAGATACTCTAAAGATTATATTAATTTATGCACGAATAAATTAATCACATTAATTTATATATGGAACTCAATCCAGAAAAATACCTAGAAGCCGACTCAGATGATAACTTGAATTATTTGACCACGAACAGTCCTTGCTCCAAGCTTTGTGTTTAGAATACCAAAGTCTTCCACGTCGATTCCTTGATTCCACGTAGACGTGTGTGTGGGCACACGTGAGACAAAACAGGTTTCTGAAACACTCGAATTTCCACAAACACCAACGCATGCACGATATGGAATTTTTTGGGAGAAAAATTTTCCTCTCTTTTTTCCTATGAGAATTTCGGCCACCACTAACTCTTAGGGCTGAAAATTGTTTCAAAAATTCTGTCCACAATGTTCTATCATTCTCAAATTTAAAGAGTAGAAGTCAAACTTCAAAACAGAATCAAATCTCTATCTCCTATTTGAATTTGGAACAAAAAATTCCCTCCCTTTATCCATAAGGTGGCCGGCCAATCCATTAGGGTTTTACCCTGTGTGTGGCGCCAATAATAGATAGGGAAGGAAGAGAAATCATCTTTTATCCTGTAGTCCAATTTTATTTTAATTTTAAATTCAAATATTTCAAATTCAAATTCAAATTTAAGTCAAACTTAAATTAATTTGAATTCTAAATTGAACAACTTATCAAATAAGTTCAAAAGGATAAATTTAAATTATGTTCACAATTCAAATTTAAATTTAAATAATCATATTATTTAAATAATAATTAATTCTCAATTGTCATATAATAATTAATTCTTAATACCTGGAAGCCGACTCGGATGATAACTTGAATTTCTTTGACCACGAACAGTCCTTACTCCAAGCTTTGTGTTTAGAATACCAAAGTCTTCCACGTCAATTCCTTGATTCCACGTAGACGTGTGTGTGGGCACACGTGAGACAAAAACAAGTTTCTTAAACACTCGAATTTCTACAAACACCAACGCATGCACGATGTGGAATTTTTGGAGAAAAATATTTTGTTCTCTTTTTCCTCTATGAGAATTTCGGCCACACTCAAAAACTAGGGCTCAATATATGTTAAAATTGTCTCTACAATTTTCTATCTTTCTCATATTTAAAGAGAAGAAGTCAAACTTCAAAATAGAATCAAAT
>NW_010358595.1:82776-82897 GCF_000414095.1 Morus notabilis | reverse complement strand
CAATCACAGAATTTTCATTTGATATTCATAAAATATACATAAATATATGCACATAAAATGATGAATAAACTCTTTTATTAATTAAATAATAAATATCCTATTACATCTCATGCTTCTAGGA
>NW_010358595.1:78293-82666 GCF_000414095.1 Morus notabilis | reverse complement strand
ATTCCCAACAATCTCCCACTTGTCCTAAAACAAGTGTGTCATGTCGTTAATCCCAAATCCATCTAAGTGCCGATCAAATACATTCAATGGCAATGTCTTGGTGAACGGGTCAGCAAGGTTGTCCTCTGACGCGATCTTCAGAACCGCTACATCGCCTCTATCCACAATGTCTCTAATCAGGTGATATTTCCTTTCTATATGTTTCGCACTCTTATGGCTTCTAGGTTCCTTTGAATTAGCCACCGCTCCACTGTTGTCACAGTAGAGCTTAATTGGCTTATCCATATCTGGAACAACTTCCAGATCAGTTAAGAACTTCCTGAGCCATGTAGCTTCTTTTGCGGCTTCACAAGCTGCAACATATTCAGCTTCCATGGTAGAGTCAGCAACACACTTTTGCTTTATACTTCTCCATACCACGGCTCCTCCATTAAGAGTGAACACAGATCCAGATGTCGACCGTCGACTATCTCTATCCTATTGGAAATCGGAATCTGTGTATCCGGTGAGAGACAGATCTTCTCCGGAATATATCAACATATAGTTTCTCGTTCTCTTAAGATACTTGAGAATACACTTTACTGCAACCCAATGATCCAATCTTAGGTTGGACTGGTAGCGACTGACTACTCCCACTGTATAGCAGATATCTGGTCTTGTACATAACATGGCATACATAAGGCTTCCCACAGCCGAAGCGTAGGGATACCGTCTCATATCTTCTTCCTGTTGTGGGGTCTTTGGACATTCCTCCTTAGAAAGATGAATACCATGCCTAGAAGGCACATTCCCTTTCTTGGAGTTTTGCATCGAATACCTAGGCAACACTTTGTCTATATAAGATGATTGTGATAACGCCAAAAGCTTTTTCTTGCGATCTTGAATAATCTTGATCCCAAGAACATAGCTTGCCTCTCCCAAATCTTTCATTTGGAAATGGTTGGCTAACCACTTCTTTACATCTGTCATCATTCCCACATCATTCCCAATGAGTAGGATGTCATCGACGTAAAGAATTAAGAAGACCTCTTTCTCTTCTTTCTTGTACTTGTAGACGCATGGTTCATCAATGTTTTGATCAAATGCATAAGACTTTACAGCCTCATCAAACCTGATGTTCCATGATCTAGAAGCCTACTTCAGTCCATAAATGGACCTTTGCAGTTTGCAGACTTTCTGCTGTTGGCCTTCCTCTATGTAACCCTCTAGCTAATCCATATAGATGGTTTCATCAAGATAGCCATTCAAAAAAGCTGTCTTGACATCCATCTGCCATATCTCATAGTCAAAATATGCTGCAATGGCTAGGAGTATCCGGATGGACTTAAGCATAGCTACTGGCGAGAAAGTTTCCTCATAGTCAACTCCCTCCTTTTGGGTATAACCCTTAGCCACTAGCCTTGCTTTATAAGTCTCTACTTTTCCATCTACTCCTCTCTTTCTCTTGTAGATCCACTTGCATCCAATGGGTTTTACCCCTTCGGGTAGATCTACAAGTTGCCAGACCGAGTTAGAGTACATAGACTCCATCTCGAGTTTCATAATTGCTTGCCATTCTTCCTTATCAAAATCATCCATCGCATCCTTAAAGGTCGATGGATCCTCCTTACCGTCATCAGCAGTGACGATTTGGGGTTCCCCGGTATACCGGTCGGGTAACATGCTTACCTTCCCACTAGGACGAGGTGCCTTGGGAGTCTGATTAGGAACTGTGGTCTTTTCTATGAGTGGTTCAACAACTCTTGTCGTTTGTGGTCCGATCTCATCAGAAAGTAACTCTTCCAATACTATTTTACTTCTGGGCTTAAAATCTATCATATAGTCATGCTCCAGAAATGTGGCATTTGTCGATACAAACACCTTTTGATCTTCAGGACTATAAAAGAAACCTCTCTTTGTCCCATCGGGATATCCTACAAACATACATACTTCTGACTTGGGCTCCAACTTCCCAGTCTTTCCCTTCAGCACATGTGCTGGACACCCCCATATGCGCACGTGTCTCAAACTAGGTTTTCGACCGCACCACAACTCTAAGGGTGTTGTAGGTACAGACTTAGATGGTACTCTATTCAGAATGTAGGCAGCTATTTTTAGGGCATAACCCCATAACAAAGTAGGCAGTGAAGAATAACTCAACATTGATCTTATCATGTCAAGCAAAGTCCGATTTCTCCTTTCGACTATACCATTCTGCTGTGGTGTACCGGGTGCAGTCAATTGGGATACCACGCCTTCTTTAATTAAGAAATCCCAGAATTCTTGGTCCAGGTATTCACCCCCTCGATCTGATCGAAGTGTCTTGATTGGTTTACCTAATTGTTTTTCAACTTCTGCTCGGAATTCTCAAACCTTTCCAAAAGTTTCAGATTTCCGTTGCATCAGGTAAACATAACCATATCTCGAATAGTCGTCAATAAAGGTGACGTAATATTCGTAACCTCCTCTAGCTTGGACGTTTAACGGTCCACATACATCTGAATGTATCAACTGAAGGGGTTCTGGAGCTCTTTCTCCTTTCGCCGTGAAAGGCCTCTTGGTCATTTTACCTTCCAAACAAGATTCATAACAAAGTTGTTCACAAACTCATGAAAATTAGGGGATAGGCTTTCCAAGATGATGTCAACTTGGGTGGCTTCATTGATCCTGGCACCATTGAGCTCCGCATCATGGAGGTGATTAATCATGTTCAAAACATGTGCCTTGACTGAAGAACCTTTCTTCATTTTGTCATTCATGAAAGCCCTAACAGCATCCAAACGAGCCTTTTCAGAGGGAGCGCCGAACATGGCTTCTAGAGACTCCATTATCTCATAAGTAGTCTCCATCTCATCATGCTTCTTGCGAAGCACATCGCTCATATTGGCCAGCATAAAGCACTTGGCTTTGTTGTTGGCCTTAATCCAGCGATCATAAGGCTCCCTTACGGTTTTGGATGCGTTTGCCGCGGGTTCAGGAGGACATTCCTCCGCTAGGACAAATTTGTAGTCTTCGCAGACCAATAGTATGTTCATGTTACTTTTCCACTTAACATAGTTATCACCGCCTAATTTTTCAGTCGCTAGTAGTGTGATAATGGGATTCGACATATTGCTGGAAATAAATAGGATATTCATCTAATCATTTTATGCGCATGAATATCAAGGACATGTGAATTTAGGCACAATTAAATATGATGTATGAAGCATATGAAAAATACATACATCATGTTTTAATTTTAGGTGCCAATGATAATCTAATTTTCCACATACAAAGTGTACCTTTGGGTAGTCAAGTTATATGCCAATTAGACCGAGACTCTTCTCAGTTAATAAATATAGTCAAAATATCTCATATTTTCATATTTACTAACTACCGTTAGTCAAAATATAACCAACACTTTGGATTATACTTCATGAGTGTAACCCATCATTTCAGATCCCATAGACTTAACTCCGGATTGCTACCTTTGGGTAGTCAATTCAGAAATACATCCTGAAATCTTATCTCTAGGAAGCCAACCTTGTTATTGATCCGGAAAGGACACTCTCCTTTAGGAGGGCGATTCAATGTCGCCGCAAAATCCCTTTCCGGATCTCACGGTGTTGCGCTAACGGTAGAGACTAGTGGGCCGCATTGTCATACAACCCTCACCCACTCATTATTTTGCAAATATGTATTTTGTTTGAAAAAACATCTCATGATTTTCAAATCGAAAAATAAACAATTTATTTTTCGGATATGTGAAATTCCAAAATTTAACTCTTAAATTCAATTTCACATATAACATTATTTTGCAAATCAATTTTGCAACTTAAATCAATTTAATCATATTAAATCGATTTTAGCGCATGGTTCATATTTTATTTTATTTTTCTAAAACACTTTTATACTAAATAAAATACATAATAACAAATGCGCGTATATGCATGGCATGTTATAAAACATATGAGTAGACACATTATATCTATATGGCATGTTACATGCATGGACATATAATATATAATTATCAACATAAAATATAACATATGCAATCAACTATTGAGATGGATTTGACCGGGTCCCATGGATAAATAAATTACAACTCAATCGAATCGAATAAATAAATATTTACAATAATTATATTCTTCCGTTACATCAACAGGTCTTCGATTCTTGAGTTCTTTATTCTTCGGCTTCATTCTTTGTCTTCGGGTTGGATTTCACCTTCCTTGGGGTCCGGAACTTTTCCGGGTCTGTCGGCACGCATTACGAGGGTTTCGGAAACCTTTGTGGCCTTTCGGGATCAAATCCCGAAACTGGGCCGCCACCTGCGTTGGGCCGTGCGCGTGCGCGAAGTGGTCACGCGCTACGTGCAGGAGCGCGGACTGTCCGCGCGCTGGGCGCACACGGGC
>NW_010358595.1:76513-77380 GCF_000414095.1 Morus notabilis | reverse complement strand
TTGATTCCACGTAGACGTGTGTGTGGGCACACGTGAGACACAATAGGTTTCTTAAACACTCGAATTTCCACAAACACCAACGCATGCACGATGTGGAATTTTTGGAGAAAAATATTTTGTTCTCTTTTTCCTCTATGAGAATTTCGGCCACACTCAATTAGGGCTGAATAATGTGTCAAAAAAAATTGTCTCTACAATTTTCTATCTTTCTTATATTTAAAGAGAAGAAGTCAAACTTCAAAATAGAATCAAATCCTTATCTCCAATTTTGAATTTGGAACAAAAAATCCCTTCCCCTTATCCACTTGGTGGCCGGCCACACTCTAGGGTTTTATCCCTGTGTGTGGCGCCTATCTCAGATAGGGAAGGAAGAGATTTTATCCTTTATCCAGTAGTTCAATTTTAATTTAGATTCAAATTCGAATTTAAGTCAAACTTAAATTGATTTGAATTCTAAATTGAACAACTTATCAAATAAGTTTAAATGGATAAATTTAGATATGTTCAAATTCAAATTTAAATAATCTCATTATTTAAATAATAATTAATTCTTAATTAATTATTTTTTGAGTATTTAATTTTAGAATTCCGTAATTCTAAAATTCTCATTTTGCCCTTTGTGTCTGGTAGAATTGCAAGGACGACGCGGGGACATATGGACCTATAATCCCGAGCTCCAATAAAATTAATTATTAATTAAACACTTTATTTAATTAATTAATTCTATTAATTCCAATAGTTACTCCACTATAAACTTGGAATTGAACTCTCGAAATTATAGACATTAATTACTTCTAAACTGCGAAGTGTCCATTTGATATAGTCATTACATATAGATCAATCCTCCATAAATAATTCATAATTAGA
>NW_010358595.1:44538-76429 GCF_000414095.1 Morus notabilis | reverse complement strand
GAGCGCTCTTACTAATCCAAGTACCGAATCAACACTTAAGAGAATTATTTATCTACTTCTTTCTCAAGAAGGAATGGATTCCATCTCGTATAATAACATTCCCAGCTACCTATTTCATTATGTCTCCAAAATACAAGGAATAGGATTCAGGGTCTCAGAATCCGTACCGAGTAAATCAAAAGACATAAATCCATAAATAGGAGTTTGTTAAGAACTCAGGATTAAGATCATCCTATATATGACCATCGGTAGACTCAATCAGAATTTCTATGCTTAACGAAAATTATTAGAAATTCATATTGTGTCTGTGTCCTTGTTCCACATAATCTTATTATACGAAATACACTCATTCAATATCTCTCCATATTAACAGTGCGGAAACACCGTTCCATTCTAAATGGGAATGACATGTATTAACAATGTTTTAATTAAAGATTCTGAACTTTAATTAAATTCATCATGAACAATGTTTTTGATTATTATCCATAAATACTATCCTCTCGTATATAACACTTATATACTATGTTTAAGGTTACATAAATAATCACGGAATTTTCATTTGATATTCATAAATATATGCACATAAAATGATGAATAAACTCTTTTATTAATTAAATAATAAATATCCTATTACATCTCATGCTTCTAGGACACTATTCCCAACATTAGTGTCTCGTCCCCATAGGATATCCATAATCGACTTCAGGTCAAGTTCCGTTTTACCTTTCTGATTACATTTATCTTATGTTCCATTGTCACACCATCAGAAAACCACTGTTCATACCATTACAAATAGTAAACCATTAGATAACACAAAGTAGTGTAATAACCGAGTGCTCGTATTTTCCAATCCACAGATAATGCATAAGAGGATATAATTGACTATTTGTAGGAGTTATAGATTCCAATATCTATGAATAACGAATCGATGCATACACGAGTCATACCCCCAATGTACCGGTAAGCGTACCTTTACATAATGTCAGGATGTCTCCCTTTGGTACATCAAAAGATACAAGTCAAGCATACGGGTTCCTTATCCATCTCAGGATTAAGATGACAACATATAATTCGACAAAAGTGAATTATTTTATTCAAACAGAATTATTAATTAAAACAATTCAACTTTGGTCCGACCCAATATAGATTTCACCATTATAAACTATATCAATGTCTCTACCCATGAGGTCCCACCTCCGACAACCAAGACAAGCCATCTCCGTTAGGAAGTAGACAACATAATAATCTTAACATGAATAAAGCGTCCAACTTTATTCCCTCGATTGTGGATTGTATGATTTAGACTATCATTTTTAGATTCTTGTCTTAAGCATGTTCTACACATTAAATGCATGACCTAAAGATTTAGAATGACAGTCTCAGACTTTCAGTTTGCTTATTATACATTCAACTAATATGAACATAAAGAGGACGATACATAAATATATGAAATAAATAAATCTTTATTAATAGACAAAATGTCTCATAGAATATCGTTACATTTATTCCTAATGACATAAATGCTAACAATCTCCCACTTGCACTTAAGTTAGTAAGTGTGACATGCTACACATCCCCATAGCCTCAACATGCTTCTCGAAGGCCTTAGCCGGCAGGGCCTTCGTGAATGGGTCAGCCATATTGTCCCCCGACGCGATCTTGCATATTTCCACATGCCCTTCTTCAAAAAATCTCCTTATCACATGATACTTCTTGTCGATGTGCTTACTCATTTTTTGATATCTTGGTTCTTTGGTGTTAGCTATTGCCGTACTGTTATCACAGTACAGTTTCAATGGCTTATCCACACCATGAACTACTTCAAGATCCATCAGAAATTTACGGAGCCACACTGCTTCTTTTGAAGCATCACTAGCTGCCACATACTCGGCTTCCATCATTGAGTCAGAAGTGCAAGTTTGCTTGGCACTCCTCCAAACGATAGAACCACCTCCCAAAGTAAAGACAGAACTCGAAGTCGATTTCTTAGAATCCAAATAGGATTGAAAATCTGAATCTGTATATCCTAGAGGTGTCAAATCCTCCCCGAAATATACCAGCATATAATTTCTAGTCCTCCGAAGATAGTTGAATATATGTTTAACCGCTACCCAGTGGTTAGGTCATGGATTCGACTGATATCGACTGACAATCCCGACCGCATGGCAAATGTCCGGTCGAGTACAAAGCATTGCATACTTGAGGCTCCCAACCGCCAAAGTATAAGGTACCTTTGCCATGTATTCTCTTTCTTCAGATGTCTTGGGACAATCATTGTTCGAAAGAGTAATTCCAAACCTAGATGGTTGCCCACCTTTCTTGAAATTCTGCATTGCATACTTCTCGAGAATTTTATCTATGTATGAAGCCTGAGAGAGAGCTATCATTTTGTTCTTTCGATCTCTTAAGATCTGAATACCCAGAACATAATTAGCTTCTCCTAAGTCCTTCATGTCAAACTGTTTGGTAAGTCAAATTTTGACTGATGACAAAGCCCCTACATCATTGCCAATGAGTAGAATGTCATCAACATATAACAGTAGAAAAACCACTTTCCCATCTTGAATATGCTTATAAACGTACATCCATATTCTGTTGGAATCCAAAAGTCTTGACCACTTGGTCAAATCTTTTGTTCTAAGAACAGGAAGCTTGCTTTAATCTATAAGTGGATTTCAGCAACTTGCAAGCTTTCTCCTCTTGACCCTTAGCCCTGAAGCCTTTTGGTTGTACCATATAGATACTTTCCTCAAGATGGCCGTTCAAGAATGCCGTCTTGACATCCATTTGCCAGATCTCGTAGTCGAGAGTAGCTGCAATGGATAAGATAATGCGGATGGACTTCAGCATGGCTACAGGCGAAAAGGTATCCTCGTAGTTGATTCCCTCCTTTTGCATGTATCCCTTAGCTACCAGTCTAGCCTTATAGGTTTTGACATTTCCTTCTACATTTCTCTTTCTCTTATAGACCCATTTACACCCAATGGGCTTAATCCCATCAGGAAGATCTACAAGTTCCCAAACTTGATTAAAATCCATAGATTTCATCTCAGTTTTCATGGATTATGTCTAGAGGTTTGCATCAACATCCTCCATAGCTTCTTTGTAAGTATAAGGATCTCTATCATGTTCTAAAGATTCTGCCAAAAAGGTTTCCTCATTAGCCATGAATCTCTCAGGTTCATGTCTGATCCTCTCACTATGTCGAAGCCCCTTAGGTTGTTGTTAGGTTTCCTTTTCTACTCTGATTCGATCGGTTTCCAAAAGAACTGTCGGTATGACCACGTCATTTGACATTTCTTTAAGCACCACTTTGCTACGAGGCTTAAAGTCGTCCATGTAACTTTCCTCAAGGAATGTTGCATTCGTTGAAACCACGACCTTATTTTCTTTGGGGTTATAGAAATAACCTCCTTTCGTCCCTCTCGGATAACCTACAAAAATGCACACTTCTGAACGTGCTTCCAACTCATTCGCTTCCTTGTCCATGACATGTTCAGGACATCCCCATATGCGAATATGGTTTAAGGATGTCTTCCTACCCGTCCATAACTCGTGAGGAGTTTTAGGAACCGACTTTATTGACACATTGTTCAGAAGATAACCTGCAGTTTGTAAGGCATGTCCCCAGAAAGATATATGCAATGTCGAATAACTCATCATGGACCGTACCATGTCCAATAAGGTCCTATTTCTTCTCTCAGCTCAGCTACACCAGTCTACTGTGGAGTGCCAGGTGTAGTCAAATGGGATAGAATCCCATTCTCTAATAAGTATCTAGGGAACTCATCAGAGAGGTATTCTCAACCTCGATCGGATCAAAGTGCCTTTATGGGTTTACCTAATTGCTTTTCCACTTCAGCCTGAAACTCCCTGAATTTCTTAAAAGTTTCACTTTTGTGGTGCATCAGGTACACATAACTATATCTTGAGTAACCGTCGATAAAAGTGATGTAATACTCATACCCTCCTCTTGTCTTGATGTTCATGGGACCACAAACATCACTATACACAAGTTCAAGAACATCTTCAGCCGTATTACCCTTAGACCCAAATGGTCTTTTGGTCATTTTTCCCTCCAAACAAGACTCACATTGGGGTAAGGACCCAACCTTTAAAGAACTTAAAGGCCCATCATTTACCAACCTGTGTATCCTGTCAAGGCTAATGTGACCAAGTCACAAATACCAAAGATATGTCTTATTAGAGTGAGAAGTTTTAAGCCTTTTAGAGTTATTAATAACTTCAATGTTTAGCAATAAGTCCATCTTAGGTTTGATAAAATATAGATTATTTTGCATCCATCCATCATAGATAAAAGACTTATTTTTACGAATCACAACTTTATTATTAAAAGAAACTGAATAAGAATCCTTAAATAAACAAGCAACAGAAATAAGATTCCTATTAAGTGAGGAACATAAAAATAGTCTCGCAAAAATAAACTCCTATAACTATCAAAATAAAGATGGACGTCTCCTACTACTTCAGCCAACACTAGAGTTCCATCGTCCATCCTTAATGTGAAGCTCTCATTTAGAAGACTTCTCATTTGCTTAAACCCCTACAGAGAAACACACACATGATTAGTTGCTCCAGAATCTATGACCCAGTTGTCACTGGATTCCTCAAACAGACATGCTTCCATAATCAAAAGATCACACTCACCTCTTTTGCTTTTAGAGACTAGGTAGTCTTTGCAATTCTTCTTCATGTGCCCCACCTTCCCGCAATGAAAGCACTTGAGCTTATTCGGGTTCTTCTTCTTCTTCTTGTTCTTGCCCTTGTTTGGCGGAACTGAATAACTCTCCTTCTTAGCTCCTTGCTTCTTCTTTCCATTCCCTGGAGAAGGTTGGGAGGAAGATGCCTTAGCCAACTTGGCCTCCACAATAGTTGACCCCTTGATCATCCGCTCAAACTTTTAGAGTTCTTACATCAACTCTGTCAGGGTTATATTATAGAGGGTTTGGAGGAAGATGCCTCAGCAAAGTTGGCCTCCACAATTGTCGATCCCTTGATCATCCGCTCAAACTTTTGGAGTTCTTGCATTAACTCTGTCAGGGTTATATTCTGTCTAGCGCTCAAATTGAACGTTGCCCTAAACGGAATATACTCCTTCGACAAAGTCTCAAAGATCATGGTCAATTGAGACTCAGCATCGATGTCGGCCCCATTGGTCTGAGCGTCAGCCAAATAGCCCATCACCTTCAGCATATATTTCTTTATGGAAAACCCAGCCTTATGTTTGCAATTAATGAGGTTACTTAGGGCTTCCCGACGTTTTTCAGCAGCTTGGCCGCCGAACATGTCCTCAAGATTATCCATAATCTGACGAGTAGTTATGTAATCTTCATGTTGTGCTTGTAGCACAATGGACATGCTCGCCATCATATAACAACGAGCCATATCGTCTGAGTCCTTCCAACGTTGATACGCTACGAAAACCTCATTAGGAGCATCAACAAGTGGCTCCGGAGGACAAGGTGTATTCAGTACGAAATTCAGTTTTTCAAAGGTTAGGACGATCTTTAGGTTCCTTTTCCAATCGGTAAAATTCTCGTCAGTTAAAGTGTGTTTATTAAGTATCGATGATAATGTGCTAGCATACATTTTGATCTACAATAAACATTCATATATCTAGTATAAGCAAACTTACATAAATATTTAGTAATCAAACATATATACATATTATAATGCAACCAATATGTTTGTGTGTCAAAACCTTGAAAAAATCACAACCTCACAACGATAATTCCTAACTCAAAATTTTTGTAAGCCTCATAGGGGAGATCATGCAAAATTTAATTGGAAACAGGGATTCCCTCTGATCAATATATACCATCCGGATCAATCTCTGTCCAATACATATTGATAATCATTTTCTTTGGCCATTAATTTAATTAACAGAGCTCCTAGGGGAGATTAATAATTAAATTAATCTTGAGTGTATAACCATCGTTTTAACTATTTGATCCATATTTTATAATTGTCACCTAGGGGTGTACAATCATAAAATATGTTCAAATAAATTATCCTCTCGGAGATCCACACCGATACATAATGAGTCCCTTCCTAGGGGTCGGTATCACCATGTGTTACTTGCGGACCAACGATGAAGGCAATGGGTATTTTCTTCAAAAACCCTCACCCACTCAATCTTTTTTTGAAAATAAGGTTTTATGTTAAAAATATGCATGAACAATTTTAATGAGCAACACTCCTTATTCTACATGACATGTTATCACATATATAGCAAATCATATTATATGCAATCATACAAAGCAATTAAGCTAGGCAACAAGCATAATAATAATAACCGTAATATTATGGTTCCAACCTAGAGAAAAGAAAAAAATAAAGATTACTAAGAATAATCAAAACATATATCGATCCTTCATCTTGCATCTTCCCGGTTGTCCTTGAATTCTTCATCACGATCAAATTCTTGTTATCATAAAATTATTTTTCATGTTTTCTTGAAAAAATCTAAAAAAACTACAAAATCGTGCACTGCCACGTTAGGTACGGTCGACCGGTGACAGAGCAGTTATACTCAACCGGTCAACCGCCTTTCACTAACTTGCTGACCGGAGAGGTCGACCGATGTCTGTGTGATAGTAACCTAGATTTTCTGAATTTTCTAAACTTTTGACAATTTCAAAAAATTGTCACCAAAATCCGAAAAAACAGAAATCAAAGCAGTTTTTTAAATTATTCAAAAAACACAAAACAATTTTATAAACCAAGAAAAATTAGATACCTTTACATCCTTTATCTCCAAGATCCATCTTCAAGATCCTTCTTCAAGGTCCATCTTCAAGATCCATGATAAATCTCCTCCAAGAATTTTACATGAAAATTCCTATACCATTTCCGGTTTACAAAATTTCCACTAAAGAGAATAAATAAACCCTAACGGCGATGATAGGCCGTATATCTAATTACATTGCAAAGAATAAATTCTGATACAACCATTCTACACTTTAAGGAACAATAACCGGTAAAAATTAAATAATAAAAAAACATTGATAATTTATAAATAATAATCAATAATAATTATTTAATTATCCATTCACCATATATTCATGATAACAAAAAATATAGAAACCCTAGAGTGCCATCTCTCTAAAATATCAATTCAAGTATAAAGGAGATATTTTTAGATCACAATCTATGTACATAGCATAATCATGAACAAATAACCATTAAGCTCTGATACCAATTGTTGGAAAATACGGCATCAAGTACGCAGCGGAATTTTAAAAATTTAAATCAATGCCAAAGCCAATCAAGAACATGTTCATGATGCTATATAACATAAATACTAAAGATCTAAATCATACCTTTTGAGATTTAGGAAACTGCACATCTGACAGATCAAAGCGTTCCAAACAGCAACCGGAAGAGCCTAAACCAATTGGTCTTCTTTGCTATTCTCGTTTCCACGATCGGAGTGCGGGTGGGCATACGTCATTCAATCTCCTCTTGGTATTCTTGAACTCCTTCCAACCACAAGAGAGCCAAACGAAAAATTGTTCTTGAGAATTAAACAATTTTTTCTCTCAGGAATCTTTTGTCAATAGCCTCCAAAAGGTCTCTCAAGTGATCTAATGTAATGTGACTTACTGGGCTATATATAGTGTTTAGAAAGTCATACTTCTGTAACAATTAGGTTTCTCAAAGTTTATCTCGCATACAGAGTTGGTTTCGCCAAGTCAGCACGCGTTACAACCGGTCGACCGGTGACAGAGACGTTATAACTCACCAGTCGACATGTCCTTCACGAATCAGTCGACCTAACCGGTCGACCTGTCTTCATGAACCGGTCTACCCGACCGGTCGACCTATCTGCACTAACGAAACTTATTTTCCTAGTTTTCCAACACGGAAAACTTGCATAGAGCCTCAATTTTTGATTCAAGCAACCCAATAGAGAAGTAGCCTAATCAAAATAGTCATATAATAGTCTTCCCATATTAAAAAAAAAAACTCTTAAAACAATAATTCAACCAATTTATCTAGAATTAATTTATCAATTAATTCACCCGATAAATCACTCATGAATTTACCAATCTCATATTAACTTTGAACCTCTTTTACAGATATAACACAAGTTATCATTATATAGGAAATACACCGTATCATTACAAGAAATTATGTGAGCTAGCAAAGGGACCCGATGGACATATATAAATCAAGCTCCTATAATCACAACGCTACTTGTAAACCAACAAGTCTGTCTCATGATTATAAAACTCTAGCGCTACTCCACTAAAAGCCTAGAGCTGCACTCTCGATTTATATAACGTATTTATAAAGCTCTGAATAGCTCTCGTCCATGACTCAATATATTAGTGTATCATCCCTATAGGATATCCATAATCGACTTCAGGTCAAGTTCCGTTTTACCTTCTTGATTACATTTATCTTATGTTACATTATCACACCATCAGAAAACCACTATTCATACCATTACAAGTAGTAGACCATTAGATAACACAGAGTAGTCTAATGGCTGAGCGCTTGTATTTTCCAATCCATAGATAATGCATAAGAGGATATCATTGACTCTTGTAGGAGCTATAGATTCCAATATCTATGAATAACAAATATACGCATACACGAGTCATACCCCTAATGTACCGGTAAGCGTGCCTTTACATAATGTCAGGATGTCTCCATTTGGTACATCAAAAGATACAAGTCAAGCATACGGGTTCATTATCCATCTCAGAATTAAGATGACAACATATAATTAGTTAAAAGTGAATTGTTTTATTCAAACAGAATTATTAATTAAAACAATTCAACTTTGGTCCAACCCAATATAGATTTCACCATTAGAAACTATACCAATGTCTCTACCCATGGGGTCCCACCTCTGACAACCAAGACAAGCCGTCTCCGTTAGGAAGTAGACAACATAATCTTAACATGAATAAAGTGCCCAACTTTATTCCCTCGATTGTGGATCGTATGATTTAGATTATCATCTTTAGATTCCTGTCTTCCGCATGTTCTACACATTACATGCATGACCTAAAGATTTAGAATGACAGTCTGAGACTTTCAGTTTGCTTATCATACATTCAACTAATATGAAGGAGGACAATACATAGATATATGAAATAAATAAATCTTTATTAATAGTCAAAATGTCTCAAAGAACATCGTTACATTTATTCCTAAGGGCATAAACGCTAACATAACTCCCTAGGACATGTTCATTGGACTAGAGCAAGTTAAAATAAGCCTAACCCCTAATTTAATTTATCACGTGGAAAACAAAGAAGACACTACGTTAGCAATTCTAGTAAAATAAGATAATCACCATGTCAGCGATCCCATGAGATGCGAATTATCATCAATTGAATTGGAGGTTATGTCCAGGAAGGAGTGAAAAGCCACTTGCTAAGAAAAGAATAAGAGATGCGGAAATGGTGGATGTGGGTAGGATGGTTACACCCACAACCGACGGTTACATCCATAAGGGATGGTTACTCGTGGGGAGAGACTCTATAAACATGAGAAGAGGAAGCAGAGAAGGGGGTTCGAATCCTCGCTCTCGGAGAAGACTTCTTTACGTTTTTTCCTTACTTTGAATGTTGAGAGAGCATGTAAGAGAGAGTTTGAGGATGTAATCTCATAGATTCAATGAAAATCTTAGTAGATGTAGGTCATATTGGCTCGAACCACTCTAAATTATTGTGTCCCCTCTTTCCTTTCATCTTTATTTTGATTCGTTGATGGTATTTTCATCTTTTTGAATCGGATTTTACTCTAGGGATTCAGTTCCTCTAAGGGTGGTCATTTTTTGCCATCAACAAGTTGATCCAACAGTGGTTAACTATAAACTTTTTAATCCCTCTGACGACAGGAGCATAAAATTTATTTAACGAACTGGAATAAAATTAAAATTTTGAAATAAATTAAATATTGCTAATTTACCTTTTGTATTATGTATTCAAAGTTTATTCAAAAGCATACTTCTAAGTTTTTATCTCATAAAATTTATATCTTTATATTATATTTAATCACAAATCCATACTTTTTCTGGCTCAAAATCTCGGTTTTGACCTTAAAAATACATAAATACCCTCAAATACAAGAAACAAAAAAGAAAAAAAGAAAAATATATTAAAAAAATATTCACAAAGATGGTTTTACCCTTTCCATCTTCTTTTTTAGAGTAGTTTTTATTTTTATTTTTATTTTTCCTATTAAACCGTATTCTAGGTATTTTAAAAATTAAATTTGAGTCCTAATTAATAAAAGGTATTGATTTATGTTTTAAACATAACAAAAGACTAGATGGCATAAATATAAAGCTTATAGCTGCTAGATTTCAGCGACATACTATGTAAATATAAAGCTGAAATGGGGTTGGGATCCACTTACAATCTTGAACAAAAAACCCGCAAATATTTATTTAGTTTTTTGCTAAATGAAAGAAAAACACGTTATAGAATCTAATTTTAGGAAAGGGAATTAAATTCCTGATTTTAGATTATTGTGTTTACTTTTGTATTTGGTAATTGAATTACGTAGATTTTATCTATAAATAAGGAATTAAGTTCCTTAATAAGAGCGAACTTATATCTCACCTTCTACCTACCGAATTTAATTCCTTCCCCAAATTATCAAGAACTAACCTATTTACTAAATTTACTCTTATTTAATTCCTTCCCCAAATTATCAAGAACTAACCTATTTACCAAATTTACCCTTATTTAAGTTTTGTTATTCACTTAACAGAAGCATATTTTTGTAAGCACATTTATTTTATTCCTATTCCTTTTAATTTTTATTTTAATTTTTATGCAAGTAAATAACATAATATAAATTTATTTTCCCTTGTAACTTAATCCATAAATTAAATTAGTAAACACTTTAATGGAATTTTGGAATTCAATTACCTAGAACTTAATATCTTTTTTTCTTGAAAATTCTTAATTTCTTTTTTCTTGAAAATTATTTCCTATTACACACTCAATAATAGAAATCAGTAAAGGCAGCCCCTAGGGTTGTAGAGCGTTAACTATAGGGTGCGTTTAGAACTCGTTTCAAAATGCTTTTATTTTTTGTATGAAAATGAAAATGAAAACGTTTTCATTTTCATTTTGAAATCATTTCTAAAAATGCGTTTGGTAGTTTTATTCCGAGATTGATTTCAGTTTAAAAAAAAAAAACTGAAATTGTGTTTGGTGATTTAATTTTAAAAACATGTAATAATATTTAAAATTAAAATATCTTAAATAAATAATAATGGGCAGTCGGAGAAAACAAAAATTGTTCTCTTTTTTTTTCCTTCTTTGGAAGATAATGTAAGGTTCTGTAGGTGAACCAGAGACAGAGGAGGAAGCAAAGCTCCAGTTCCTCTTCAATGGCGTCCACTAAGCTCACTCTTCTTCTCACCACTTTCCTTTTCTCTTCTCTCCTCTTTACATTTTCACAAGGTAAAAAAAAAAAAAAAGCACTAATCTTTACCCATTCCGTTTCTTTTTGCTTCATGGGTTTGCATTAATTTTTGCAGCCAAATCCTCCAAAGACAGCGAGCCTTATGTGGGAGTGAACATCGGCACAGACGTTTCGAAACTCCTATCTCCGTCAGAAATCGTTTCGTTTCTCTAAGCGCAGAAGATAACTCATGCCCGCCTCTACGATGCCGACCCGGACATCCTCAAATCCCTGGCGAGAACCAAGATTCGGGTCATGATAAGCGTGCCCAACAACCAGCTCCTCGCGGATCTAACTGCCTCCATTGACTGCCACGTTGCAGTTTCGTACGTTACCTAGATACGATGCATATAGTCGCTCAATTTTCTTGGACATGTTTTTCGCTTTCTTTACTATTCTACCCAATATTAGCTAAATTAATCAGGAAATCATGCCCGAGACATGCATAAAATATTAAATAATAGTTTAAGAAAGATGGAAAATTTTGTGGTGGAACAGTTTTTGCAAAATGTGTAAATTTGGGCGTTTGGCCTGGTTTAGTGACTTGAAAAGAAATTTTGGGTCGAATTAAAAGAGGGAGGGTCGGTTTAGTTCAGTCTTAAATTTAAAAAGTTTAAGACGGCTCGGTATAAACTAGAATTTTATAAGGTATTTTAAATTTTTTTTAAAAAAATATGATGTTTGGGCCAACTTTAAAGAAGAGAGGGTCGGCCCAACCTAACTATAGACCCAAAAAAATTTTGAGTCAGACCCGGTCTAATAGTGGTGGGTCTCAAGTCGTTCCCTTTAGTACGGCCTAAACTTGTAGCTCTAGTTTTGCCTTATTGGTCAAAGTAATTTTATAACTGTTTGATTAAATTTTAATAGTAGCTGACAATTCGAGTTACTGTGTTGAGTTTGTGTCGTGTCATGCCCTTTAGTTGACACTATAACCCTTAACATGAATCTTGCCATTAATGATTGTGTTAGAAGACAAAACTCTTTAATTAAAGGGTTGACACATGACATGGCTAACTCGTTTACTAAATAAGTCATTATCGTGTTGTGTTAACCTGAAACATATTTACACCCTATCTACTAAAATTCATTTTTTAAGCTTAAAAAATTAAAAGAAATTAAAAAAACCAACAACTTAACAAAATAGTAAACTTAAAACAATAAAACAAAGCACTAAAACAATAAACAATAATCAGACACAAGAAAATAAGATCAATTTTTACATATCTTTATAGAATAGGTTATAAATGAGTTTAAAATATGTCATATTTGTGCCAACTTATTCATGACACGTTTAATAAACAAGTTATTACAGATTAATTTAGTGTTAAAGGGTTTGTGTCGTGTTGACCCTTTATTAACACTACAACAAATATCAATATCAGTAGCTAACTAAAAACGCTATTAAACACTACTAATAGCGTTTTGTGGAGCGTTAGGACATCGGACGCTATTAAAAGTCGTAAAAAAACATAGCGTTCTAAGAGCATTATGAAAAACACTATAAAATTAAGGTCTTATAGCGTTTAAGATAAATTATTTTCAACCTCTTACAATTATTTAACATAGCTACTGTACAGATTAATAGCTTTTTTTCCTTGTTATGTTCATACTCTTGTAGCTTTTTAAAATTATTATTAATATCCTTTTGAATTCATTCAAATAGATAGTGATTCTCAACATCTTATATCTAAATAGGAACATTCAAATTAAAACATAAAAACATTCAACGTATCAATTGTTATCAATATCTACCAAGTTAGCAATAAACGTCTACAACATTAAGTCATACAATGTCCAAAACCGTAACATTCAAAACAAGTAAAGAAAACATAGGAATAGCTAAAGATATCAAAGTATCCAAAATGTCTAGCTAAATGAAATGGTGAAGTAAATCCTTCCATCTTGACAAAATGCTTCAACAAAAAAGTCATCTCCATTGTTTAACCTGTAAGAAAGTGATCCACTATCAAAACAATAATCAAACTAAACTAAAACTTCCACCATTTAACTTATAAATAAAGCAAAGACTAGTTACACCATTCACAACTACATAGCCACATCCACATGTGTTTTGCAGTGAGTTAGAGGAAACATGGCTTCAATGATGCACTAGGCAAAAATTTAATGTCAAACTTGTAAGACAAAGAGTATCTTATATATATTGTTATGTAGATAGTTGGAGAAAGCATGAGTCTTCATTGCCTACACCCGAAGAGAAAAAAAACTTGCTATCACAATCATATAATGTTTTGGTTAAAACAAATTTGCAGCTAGTAGAGATTTTTCATACCCTTTTAAAATTTTATCAGTAGGTCATGCCACATTACTTGAAATTGCTTCTTCAATGGTACTCATCTCACTCGTTGGCCTCCACAAGAAAGCGTATGGTTTTTTTGCTACATCCACCCACACTCTAATTGCATTCGGTCCAAAAATGGTAGATCACAATCATATATATCCTCAAATAATCATGTTACCAAACTCAAACAAAAAGAAGGCAATTCACAAGCAAAGTGAAATTCAGAAAACACATACTCAAACAAAAAAGCAAGCATCTCCCAACCTTGGATATCAAAACAGAATGCAAAGAAAAGAATTGAAAGTCTTAATATCTCTTGCACAAGTCCGATAGCATAGTTAAGATTAATTGTCCTACAGGGCTAGTTAAATGGATTGGAAAGAAATACGAATGAAGATTCCAAAAAGGGAAACCAACTTCATTTATTACTTCATTGGACAGTGGGAAACAGGAAGTAACAACCTTACCTTGAACAAAAGATCATTAGCGATGTATTCCCAAGGTAATGATATAGACATTAAGTAGCACCCAGGTCAAACAAGACACTAGCTGCTAGGTATGTTTGGTAGACTATTCATAAGAGTTTGTAAATTTAGATCAAGTTTTAACACCATAAGGGCTTGATTGCACAAAAATGTATAGCCACACACTAGTGCACGCTATGCCCCATCTAGAACACTTAATCTAGGAACACATATATTACAAAAAATTTCTGAACATAAAACCATGTCTAAAACGCTAACGCCACCATATCCAAATATTCTGTCATATCCAAATAAGCACAATTGCCTTGCATAAGCCTATATGGCTTCGCAGAATGAAAGCTAAAAACAGAGCAGATTCCCAATGCAAACCATTTGAATAAGCCAATGCTACAAAAATTGTAGATCACAGTGTCATGATTCAAAAATTTCTAAATTCCCTGATTCTTACCAAAAAAAAAGAACAACAACCAAAATATAACAACGCAACAACCCACAATCTCATTTCAACACAAAATACAATCAAACAAAATTGATAAGCCAATGTAACTTTAGAAATACAAAAATGAAGTATCTACCAATCTAAACCAAAAAGTACTTCCCAAGTCCAAGGCCTGAGCACACCAAAAAACAAAACCTATATTCACATTTCAGCTAAAATGAAAATCAAATAATCACCAAAGCCAAATTGGCATCCCTTGTCTCTCTCTTTCGGCCGGGGCATAATAACGCTCATACGTCTTGAGATCTGTCACACATTAACATTGAACCCATTGCCACTGTCACAAGATGAATATGCAGATTTATGTGAATTTATTAGTGGAATCATATGAATGATTTAAATTATTCAATACTATTTGAAATGACATATGAGCTTTAATTATTTTATTGCCAGATGTCAGAAAAAGTTGTTACATCAATTAACATTTAGAATTTACATCAATTAAGAAAAAAATCATAATTTACTATCATGTGAGTTAGTATCATAAAAAATGACAATTAATAAAACCTAACATTACTCTTTATGGCAACGACTAGCTATTTTGAGCACCAAAGGGCTACTAAATTCCTTTTTGTGAAGTTAGTGTCCATGAGTCTCTATTGAATAGTTTTTGTTTTTGTTTTTGGTTTTGTTTTTGGTTTTGGTTTTCTTAAAGTAGAGGTGAGGAATTTGTCCCTCAAAAAAAAAAAGGAAAAAAAAAAAAAAAGAGGTGCGAGATTTGAACTATAAACCTAAATATTATTAGAGGTATAATTGTGAATAAACTGTGTTGTTAGACAGCAACTACTTTAAATAGTTTCAGTTATCATCTCATCTTTATGAGGCCAGAATAATTAATATCATTAGTAGTTACTATATGACTTTGACTGGTTTTACTCTTTACTTCTATGATCTATATCATCTAGCTTCCATTGCTTCGTTATAGTTCAATAACTAATTACTTATATTTTATTTTGTGTTCCTTATTTGTTTATTTATTTTGCTAATCGTGTTCCTTATTATTTATACGTAGCATCTCGAATGCAGTAATAAATTAATGTATCATGTCAAATATAGAATACTATGTTAATTAATGTGTTAATATAGTGTAATTTTTTTTTTAAATTTGACATAAACATGTACCCAACTATAAAGTAATGGAGACAAGAACACCTACTGACATTAAAAGATACATATATCTACACAAATTATTAGATTATAAGTCCTACCAATCCCCGAATTTATGCCCCCACTAAATGAGTAATTTATTAAGCATTCTTCTTATTTATTGGGATTCAATATTTTTAAAGATTTTATTATAATTATGTGAATAGTTTTCTTTCTTTTTCGCAACTCAAACTTTTTTATTACAGTAATTTTTCTCATAAAAATTTAAATTCAACTTTTTTATTATTTTATTTTCTCTCACATAAAAAAGTTCGAGGATTTGAGTTGTAAGAAAAACCCACCAATTTCTCATTTTTAGTTTTTAACTTACTTTTCAAATTCTGTTAGTAATTTGAATTTTTATTTTATATTTATGACATGTTTTAGTATGTTTTATTGAGAAAGTTTTACTTCTTTTTTTTAACTATTTTAGCTTATAAAGTTTATTTTTATTTGTGCCTCTACTAAATTTAAATTTCGGCTGCGTTCCAGGACACACACTATACTTAATGCCAAATTTAGCACAAACTATATATTGCATCGTGGTATTTATTTGCTATTGGTTAACGTGTTGACATTTTCATTTAATAGTTAGAACATTATTATTTGTAAATCATTTTAAAGTTTATTTTTACAACTTTAAAGCTTAATGATTATAATACAAATTAAATGTATTATTTAAATAGTAGTTTTTATTGGAGCATAAAATATAATAACATTGTAATATTTAATATGCTTTTATTTTATGAAATTTTTTAAAGACGAAAAATAAAGAAAATAATAAAAAATAGAATATTCATCAAAAAATGGTACCGCTTGTTGCATTAATTCCTAAAAATCATAAATTAATTTTAGAATGCAAAACATAAATAAAAATGTAAATTTTTGACCCACCATTTTTTTCTAACATGCCTAGAAAAATATAAGGATCGTGTCTATAAAATTTTATTATTTTTTGACGTCATTTTTATTTTATTATATTTTTTAAAGAGGAAAAATAAAGAAAATCATAAAAATAGAATATTCATAAAAAAATAGTTCCACTTGTTGCAGTAATTTCTAAAAATCATATGTTATCTTAGAGTGGAAAACATAAATAAATATGTAAATTTTTTACGCATCTCGGCCCCTGAGTTGGCCCCTAAGCGCCCCTGCGTGGGCCGGGGGCTTTTTGACAGCGTTTTACTTTTTTTTGTCTTTTTAGGCCATTTTTTCTGGCATGCCTAGAAAAATGTAAGGATCGTGTCAGTAAAATTTCATTATTTTTTGACGTTATTTTTATTTTATTAAATTTATTAAAGACGAAAAATAAAGAAAATCATAAAAAATAAAATATTCATCAAAAAATGGTGCCGCATGTTGCATTAATTTCTAAAAATCATATATTAATTTTAGAATCTAAAACATAAGTAAACATGTAAATTTTTGACCCATCCCGGCCTCTGAGCTGGCCCCTGGGCACCCCACTACGCGGATCGAGGGCTTTTTCACAGCGTTTTACTTTCATTTTTTGAGGCCATTTTTTTTCTGGAAAGCCTAGAAAAATGTAAGGATTGTGTCTGTAAAATTTCATTATTTTTTTATGTTGTTTTTATTTTATTATATTTTTTAAAGACGAAACATAAAGAAGCTAAAAAAAATAGAATATTCATCAAAAAATGGCGCCGCTTGTTGCACTAATTCTTAAATATCATATATTGATTTTAGAATGTAAAACGTAAATAAAAATGTAAATTTTTTACCCATCCCGGCCCCTGAGCTGGCCCCTGGGCGCCTCACTACACGGGCTGGGGGCTTTTTTACAGCGTTTCACTTTTTTTTTTCATTTTTTGTGGCCATTTTTTTGGCATCCCGAAAAATGTAGGGATCGTGTCTGTAAAAGTTTACTATTTTTTGACGTCGTTTTTATTTTATTAAATTTTTTAAAGACAAAAAATAAAGAAAATCATAAAAAACATAATATTCATCAAAAAATAGTGCCGCTTATTGCATTAATTCCTAAAAATCATATATTAATTTTAGAATGCAAAACATAAATAAAAATGTAACTTTTTGACCCGGCATTTTTTTCTGGCATGCCTAGAAAAATGTAAGGATTGTGTCTGTAAAATTTCAATATTTTTTGACTTTTTTTAAAGAGGAAAAATAAAGAAAATCATAAAAAATAGAATATTCATCAAAAAATGGTTTCGCTTGTTGCATCAATTCCTAAAAATCATATGTTAATTTTAGAGTGTAAAAAATAAATAAAAATGTAAATTTTTTTACCCATCCCGGCCCCTAAGTTGGCCCCTGGGCGCCTCACTACGCGAGCTTAAGGCTTTTTTTACAACGTTTTACACTTTTTTTTTCATTTTTTAGGGCCAATTTTTTGGCATCCCTAAAAAAAATGTAAGGATCGTGTCTGAAAATTTCATTATTTTTTGTCATCGTTTTTGTTTTATTATATTTTTTACATAGGAAAAATAAAGAAAATCATAAAAATAGAATATTCATCAAAAAATGGTGCCGCATGTTGCATTAATTTCTAAAAATCATATATTAATTTTAGAATCCAAAACATAAGTAAATATGTAAATTTTTGACCCATCTCAGCCCCTGAGCTGACCCCTGGGCACCCCACTACGCAAATCGGGGGCTTTTTCACAGCGTTTTACTTTTTTTTATCATTTTTTGAGGTCATTTTTTCTGGCATGCCTAGAAAAATGTAAGGAATGTGTCTACAAAATTTCATTATTTTTTTATGTTATTTTTCTTATATTATATTTTTTAAAGAGGAAACATAAAGAAAATCATAAAAAATAGAATATTCATCAAAAAATGGCGCCGCTTGTTGCACTAATTCCTAAAAATCATATATTGATTTTAGAATACAAAACATAAATAAAAATGTAAAGTTTTGACCCATCCCGGCCCTTGAGTTAGCCCCTGGGAGCCTCACTACACGGGTCGGGGGCTTTTTTATAGCGTTTTACATTTTTTTTTCCATTTTTTGTGGCCTTTTTTTTTTTGGCATCCCGAAAAATGTAGGGATTGTGTCCACAAAATTTCACTATTTTTTGACGTCGTTTTTATTTTATTAAATTTTTTGAAGATGAAAAATAAAGAAAATAATAAAAAATAGAATATTCATCAAAATATAGTGCCGCTTATTGCATTAATTCCTAAAACTCATATATTAATTTTAGAATGCAAAACATAAGTAAAAATGTAACTTTTTGGCCCGGCATTTTTTTTCTGGCATGCCTAGAAAAATGTAAGGAATGTGTCTGTAAAATGTCATTATTTTTTGACTTTTTTTAAAGAGGAAAAATAAAGAAAATCATAAAAAATAGAATATTCATCAAAAAATAGTTTCGCTTGTTGCATCAATTCCTAAAAATCATATGTTAATTATGAGAGTGAAAAATATAAATAAAAATGTAAATTTTTGACCCATTCCAGCCCCTCAGTTGGCCTCTGGTGCCCCACTACGCGGGCTTGGGGCCTTTTTAGAGCGTTTTACTTTTTTTTTTTCATTTTTTGAGGCCATTTTTTTGGCATTGCTAGAAAAATGTAAGGATCGTGTCTGAAAAATTTCATTATTTTTTGTCATCGTTTTTATTTTAGTATATTTTTTAAATAGGAAAAATAAAGAAAATCATAAAAAATAGAATATTCATCAAAAAATGGTTTTGCTTGTTGCATTAAATCCTAAAAATCATATGTTAATTTTAGACTGGAAAAAATAAATAAAAATGTAACTTGTTGACCCATCCCGGCCACTGAGCTAGCCCATGGGTGCTCAACTACGCGGGCCCGGGGCTTTTTGACAGCGTTTTACTTCTTGTTGTCATTTTTTCAGGCCATTTTTTTCTGGCATGCCTAGAAAAATGTAAGGATCGTGTCTGTAAAATTTTATTATTTTTTTACGTCATTATTATTTTATAAAATTTTTTAAAGATGAAAAATAAAGAAAATCATAAAAAATAGAATATTCGTCAAAAAATTGTGCCGCTTGTTGCATTAATTCCTAAAAATCATATATTAATTTTATAATGCAAAACATAAATGAAAATGTAAATTTTTTACCCATCTCGGCCCCTGAGCTGGCCCATGGACGCCCCACTATGCGGGCCGGGACTTTTTGACAACGTATAATTTTTTTTAGGCCATTTTTTTCTAGCATGCCTAAAAAAATGTAACGATTGTTTCTGCAAAATTTCATTATTTTTTTATGTCGTTTCTATTTTATTATATTTTGTAAAGACGAAAAATAAAGAAAATCATAAAAAATAGAATATTCATCAAAAAATGGTGCCGCTTGTTGCATTAATTTTGAAAAATCATATATTAATTTTAGAATACAAAACATAAATAAAAATGTAGATTTTTGACCCATCCCGGCCCCTGGGCGCCCACTACGCGGGCCGGGCGCTTTTGTACAGCGTTTTACAATTTTTTTTTTCATTTTTTGAGGCCAGTTTTTTTAGCATCCCTCGAAAAATGTAAGGTGAATGTTTGGAAAATTTCATTATTTTTTGTCGTCGTTTTTATTTTATCATATTTTTTAAATAGGAAAAATAAAGAAAATCATAAGAAATAGAACATTCGTCAAAAAAATGGTTCTGCTTGTTGCATTAATGTCTAAAAATCACATGTTAATTTCAAAGTGGAAAAGATAAATAAAAATATAAATTGTTGACCTATCTCGGCCCCTGAGCTGCCCGTGGGTGCCCCACCACGCGGGCTGGGGGCATTTTTACCGCGTATTACTTTTCTTTTTTCATTTCTTAAGACCATTTTTTTCACATCCCTAGAAAAGTGTAATGATCGTGTCTGAAAAATTTCATTATTTTTTGACGTCATTTTATTTTATTATATTTTTTTAAGACAAAAAATAAGGTAAATCATAAAAAATAGAATATTCATCAAAAAATAGTGTCGCTTGTTGCATTAATTCCTAAAAGTTATATATTAATTTTGGAATGCAAAACATCAATAAAAAATTTAAACTTTTGACCCATTCCGGCCCTTGAGCTGGTCCCTAGGCGCCCTACTACGCGGGCCGGGGGCCTTTTTACAGCGTTATACTTTTATTTTTCATGTTTTGTGCCCATTTTTTTTGGCATCCCTAGAAAAATGTAAGGATTGTGTCTGTAAAATTTCATAAATAGCTTTCCTCCACTCAGGAACCTGTAAAGCTTCTTGCACACTCTTTGGAATTTCCACATAAGTGAGATGTACGGTAAATGAAAAAAATGAAGAGAAAGATTCTTATAGGACACGTAATTAGACATGAGATGTTTAGCGCATGACCAGACACCCTTGCGGGTGGCAATAGGAATATTAACATCATCAAATGACTCAGTACTAGCACTAGGGATAGACTATATCGAATCACCAAGGGGCTCAGACTGGAGTTTAACAAAGAATCGGATTAATTGTTACCTGGTTTTGGTTCTTCCTTCAGCAGACTCATGAACTTGTAGAGGATCGGGACCTTGTTTCTTTGAATTTAGTTTCCTCCTTGAATAGACCAAGAGATATGTATTCTTAGTACCAGTCTTGTTCCCATTTTCTAAGCTGCTGAGATTCTAATTTTGACATGGCAGTAGACTGCTGGAATTTTCAATATGTAAAACATAATTTGTTCCATCCATATTTTCCGTTTTTTTAACATGTGAATCCGAATTTTTAGCCTCAATATTAGGAGTATGTGTTGAATCTATTTCAAAAACATCATTAATTCCTAATTTGGTTACATCTTCACTAGTACTCTCCCCCTGAAGATGAGTAGCAAAAAAAGGTTTAGATCAAAAAATGTTACTGTAGTTTTTTAGAAGAAAAAGAACTTACTTTCTTATTATTAATATGCGGAATTTAGAAGCTATTTATAGGCATAAAACTAACTTAAAAAATCTAACCTAATCATGAAATCCTAATTGGATTTCAAGTCATCCTTATCCGGACCTAAACAAATATTCTATCCGGATTTCTAAATTTAAAAATAAAATCAAAGAAGAGATAACTCATAACTTTTAGAATAATAATCTCCTTAAGAGATAATTTCTTAACTTTAAAAAAACCCTAGGTCTTCGACAGTTACATCCATGGTAACAAACATTTTCTTAGAAATTGGATCAAACCATTTATAACCTTTTTGAGTCTGTGCATATCCTACAAAAACACACTTTTTAGCTCTAGGGTCAAGTTTTCCCCAATTATGATCATGAATGTGTACAAAACTCTGCATCCAAAAATTTTTTTAGGAAGTGTAGATGATAACCTAGATGTTGGATAGCGAGTTGAAAATACCTGTAATGGTGTTTTGAGTTTCAACACCCTAGTTGGCATCCTATTGATAAGGTAGGTAGCTGTGAGGACAGCTTCCCCCAATGATACTTCAGGACCTTATTTATGAAATGTAGTGCTCTAGCTACTTCTATGAGGTGTTTATTCTTTCATTCAGCTATTCCATTTTGTTGGGGGTATCATTACACGAGCTCTGGTGAAGTATGCCTTTTTCTAGGAAGAATTTTCCCAAAATCTTGTTAAAATACTCTTTTCCATGATCACTTTGAAAAACTTGAATTTGTGTTTGAAATTGTGTCATCACCATTATGTAAAAAATTTTGAACACCTCCTCCACATCTGACTTTTCTTTTAGTAAGTAAATCCAACTTACCCTTGTGTGGTCATCTATAAAAGTGACAAACCATCTCTTTCCCGATAGTGTTGAGATCCGTGAAGGCCTCTATACATCACTATGTATTAAGGAAAAAGGTTTCGAAGCCTTGTATGGTTGTAATGAAAATGTGGTACGATAATGTTTAGCTAATTCATAAAATTCACACTGAAATGAAGATGGATTTTTATTGCTAAATAAGTTTGGTAACAAATGTTTTAAATATTGAAAACTAGGGTGGCCTAACCTATAATGCCGCATCATTATTTCATCCCTACTAGTAATAGAAATAGACTCAAGACAAGTACTATGTGTCGGTCTTCTTGATTTGGATCCATCTTCAAAGAAATAAAGTCCACCAATCTCTCTAGCACTGCCAATCGTCCTCCCCGAGGTTAGTTCCTGAAACTCACAATAAGATGGATAGAAGTTCGCTTGACACTTATGATCATGAGTTATTTTGCTTATGGACAATAAGTTACAAGACAAATTTGGAACATGGAGGACATTATGAAGTGTGAGAGATGAAGAAACGATGACTGATCCTATTCTAGCTATGGATGAAAAGAATCCATCTGCAATTTTGATCTTTTTATTCCTTATACAAGATTTGTAGGATGAAAACAGTTTTGAAAAGCCAGTCATGTGATCTATGGCTCCAAAGTCAATAATCCATAGACAAAACAGATAAGATTTTATACTAGAGAGAGCTGTAATGAGATAATTACCCTTTTGAGTTAAAGAACAAGAAGAATTTGAAAATTGTGGAGATTGAAAGAGTTTGTACAGATGGTCTAGTTGTTCCTTTGTGAACTGAGTTATTTCTGAGTTGATTTGCTGCCTCTGAGAATCCTCACTCACGGTTTGGAATGCTTTGCCATCACCTCCATTCTTCTTTTTAAAATTCTTCAGTTTGCCATAAAGTTTCCAGCATGTTTCCTTTGTATGACATGATTTTTTACAGTGATCACACCATGGTTTCTTTTTCTTTTCTTCCTCCGGATCAAATCCTCTAGAGACTAGAGCCGAACTTTCTACTTCAGGATTGAGCTTCGGTTCTTAGGTTTTTAGCATCACTCTTCGCCTAGCCTCCTTTCTCCTAACTTCTGAAAACACTTCTTTGATAGATGGTAAGGGTTTTTTTTTTCCTAAGACCCTTCCTCTTATTTCATCTAATTCTTGATTGAGTCCTGCTAGAAACATGTAAACTCAATCATTCTCCTCTTTTTTCTTATGTCATACACTATCAATAGGACAATCACATTCATCTTCATAACACAAATCCAATTCTTGTCATAAAATCACCATATCATTGTAGTATGTTGTGACATCTCGATCTCCCTGCCCGGATTGCCACAGCTTCGTCTTTAGTTCGAAGATTTGTGATGAGTTTTCCAGGTCTGAGTACATCTCACGTACAACTTCCCACATATCTCTGGTGGTTGGTAAGAATAGATAGAGTTTTCCAAGAGCCGGCTCCATTGAGTTGATGAGCCACGCTATTATCAAAGAGTTCTCGAATCGCCATACCTTCAATTTCAATCGCCCACTGCTGGTTTTTTTACCTCTCCGGTTAAATAGCCAAGTTTCCCTCTTCCATCAATTGCGAGCTTCATGAACTGAGCCCACTCCAAGTAATTCTTATCATTTAATTTGTAAATGGTGATTTGAAGAATAGGATTTGCATATGCTACTAACGGATTTGTGCCATTGGTCATGGCAGTGGTTTCGGACTGCTCATTCTCTGCAGAATCCCTTGAAGCAGAGGTCTTACTTGCTCCGGTCATGGCAGTCTTTGCCATTAAAACTTAACAGCTAGCTCTGATACCATGTAATTTTTTAGAAGAAAAAGAATTTATTTTCTTATTATTAATATACGGAATTTAGAAGTTATTTATAGACATAAAAATAACTTCAAAAATCTAACATAATCATGAAATCCTAATTGGATTCCAAGTCATCCTTATCTGGACCTAAACAAACATTCTATCCGGATTTCTAAATTTAAAAATAGAATCAAGAAAGAGATAACTCCTAACTTTTAAAATGATAATCTCCTGAAGAGATAATTTCTTAACTTTAAAAAACCCTAAGTGAGAAATAAAGCACCTAAGCCAAAGTAGTTAGCTATTGTGGCTTTTTGGCTTGAAACTTCTTCGTAAGGCATTGTAGGAGCTTTGATTCTTTTAGCCAGTTCAGAGTGGATCAGATATTTTGTTATGTGAAGAGACACATCATAATTCCTCTAGAATATCAAACAGAGATTCGATAAAATAAACAAATGCAAAATCAAAATCAAGCTCTCATCAAATGATAATTTTAGTTTTTAGAATATCAAATATTAAGAGAGAGAAAATGAAATATGAAAAATTTAACCTTAGACCAGCCAACTTGTAGGCGAAGAATGTCCTACGCAGTTTCCAAAGAACAGAAGCTGGAACTGATCTTCAAGCATTTTCTCTAGCATACATTTCATGTTTCTCTTCCAATTTCCACTCTTTACCATCATCATTATCCTTAGAACTCTTCTTGGATCAAAAATCCCCTCTCCTTCGCTGCAACAAATAGATCAAAGGAGGCCGCAGAAAGCTTATTAGCCTCTGCCTTTTCTATTGGCAATATCCTTCTATGATAAAAGTTCTAGGAATAAAAAAATGTTGTAATTAAATAGGAAAAAGAAAATCAGCCATCTTCAGAGGAAATTAGACCCAAAAAAAAACCTAGAATTTAATAGGAGTTTTTGATAGCATGAAGATTTTCTAAGCTAAACACTGAACGACAAAATCGGGAAAAAAGGATGGTACTCAGTGGAATCTTGCCGTCGTTATTGGAAGGTTCTAAAATGTTCTTGAAGTCAAGGGCATCAGATAAATCCACTTGCTATCTTTTTTTTCTTGAGAAAGTAAAGAATTTTTGGGAAAAATTTTCAGTTTTCATCGACACATGAAAGATAATCTGGGGTGTTTTGGTAGAATTAAAAAAGAAAAAAGAGATTACCTTTTGGAATTGTATTTTTAGTTGAGCTTCTACTGGTTCCCTGGTCAATTGAATCTGGTTCTCTCGGAATCTTTGAAGACCTAGAAAAAAAAAGGTGATGGTTACCGAGAAAATGAAATGAGATTGACTTAGAAGAATATAAGGCTGAGACTAAGATTCATCTCAAAATATAACCTTTCATCATCAAAAACACCCAGTACAGAAACTTGAGAATTAAACCCAAGATCTAATTTCGGTAGGAAAAGCTGACTATAAAAACTTGAGGCATATACACAAGGCACCTAATTTAGAATACCTAATTTCTGTCTTCTAAATAAGGTAAATATAATTATAATTTCAGATATACAATTGGGAAAGATTAAGAAAGGGTGCAAGGAATTGAAGTGAAAACTCACATGAAAGATGAGCCTCCTTGATTCCACGATGAACAAACGAAAAGGCCATAGTAAGCTAGTGTCCGTTGATTTCTCTAGTGAGAAAATCTTTGATTTAAGTTTGAGGAGAAATCTGTAGAGAGAAAGATGGGAAGTAGGGGTGAGAGAGATGACAGAATGAATGGAGGAGGAAAAGGGAGCAGGTATTTGGGGAAATTAAAAAAACAGAGTCTGGGAAATAAAAAAGGAAAAGAAGAAGAAGAAAAAGGAGAGAGAGCACGGTGCGTTTTGGACTACCAAAAACAGCACAATAAGTTTCTTCTTCTACTCTTTTATATATTTAGGACATAAAGTAAAATAATATTATTGCCCTCTTCTTCTCTTCACGATGATGTGGTCACTATCTTTTCTTTTTCTAACCTGCATCAAAGGGAAAAAGAGTTAGAAATGTTCAAAAATCAAAACACCTAAAGAGAAGGAGATTTGTTTTTGTGTGCAAAGAACAACAATCTTTTTTGGAAATCTCATCCACAAAATAATTTTTCTGCGATGGACTTTCTCACAAAGCCAAATTAATGGCTCTTTGTTCATCTAAAATCCGAGCGCATAGAGGGTGAGTATAAACAAAAGGCAGAGAGAGGGGAAAAAGGCAAAGAGAAAGAAGCTAGAGTAAAAAAAAGGAGGAAAACAAAAAAACAAAAAAAGGCGAGATTAGCAAGGAAAGTGTAAAAAACAAAAACACAAGGCACTAATATGAGATAATCAAACCTTAAAATGAGATAATCAGAGGCACTAATATGAACATTAAACAAACTAAATGAGATGTGAAAACATGTGATACAATAATGATTAAGCAAAATCCAAATATTTTCTACAACAACGAATTAAATAACAAAGAGGCAAAAAATAATCATAACCAAATTAAAACAAAAATCTAAACCTAGAACAAACAAAACCCGAAAATGGCAAAGCATAATAAGAGGGGGGAGAAGTACAAATCTAAAAGAAAAACAAATGTCCACTACACAAAAGGAAAATGGTGCAAGAGAAACCATGAGCACAATATGGAAGAACAACCAATCGGCAAAGAATAGTATTTCTCTTTGTAACTATTTCTCTTGATGAAATTCTTATCACAATGGAAAAAGTACTCAACGTCCAAAATTAACATCACAAAATTACATTCTTTTTCATCCACCCTACATGGAAATACCAAAAGGAATATTTCAAAAGTCTTATCCTTAACTCTGTTTAAAAACGAGAGAGAAGGAAATGCAGAGAGACAGCTGTTCGGGTTCAACTTATAAAATCCTAATATGTTTCTACAAACATAAATTCAATAACAAGGTAAATACAATCAAAAACTAACTTGAAGAAGCAATTCAAACCTAAAACAAACAAGTCACTAAACCCCTTTTAAAAAAATAAGAAATAAAAAAGAGAAGAGACAAAAACAAACCTTTAGGGCTGAGCAGAAACACCACGACAGAGACCCTGAACCCCCGCGGAAAAACAAATTAAGCAACAAGAAGAATCTAAAGTGCATCAAAGAACAAACCCATAGGAGAGAAGGGGGAGGCTGTGAAAGACAAGGAGCGGGTGTAGAGCAAGAGCGACCAGCTCCCCAACACCTGCCACCGTCGACGGAACGACAGACCCCAAGCGGCCACCAACAATCCAGCAACACCCCACAAGCCTCTCCCATTAAAACCCACTGCGACCTTCCCCGGGAAGCATACCGCCCTGGTAAAAAAACCCAAGCAATGCGCTCCCCAAAAAGCCATTGTCTTGGTTGCGAAACCCAAAGCAACCTTTCTTCGTTCAGCCCACATCTCAATCAATTCTCGTTCAACCTTCATTGTTGTTGTAGCCTTGTAGGCCTCTTCGCCGCTTCCGTTGGTGGGGTGGGATGGGGTGGGATTGTGAGTGACAGTCAAAGGCTTTTTTTGGGATTTGAAGAGACGTTGTAAGGAGTTTTCTTTAGAATACTATTTAGGTCTATGAAAAATGTTCTGAATTCTTGTATGGCTAGTTAAGAAAAAATTGAAACAACTTTGATGACCCTGTTCTTTCCAATGATGTGTCTTATAGTGAGCATAATATCAAGACAAGTTTAGAGGGGAAGGGGCAGCAAACGTGAATAAATATGTTGGAAAATATTTGAGGCTCTTGACCTAGTAATTTATGTCCAGCCAAGCTACCTGAACCGACCAAATTAGAGCGGTTTACTATTTTATGTCTTCCGTCAAGGACGAACTTGACTCCATATATAACGTGGACACATTGATCATTTTAAGGAGGGGAAGAATGCAAGCATTTCTTAAATGATTTTCCTCTGCCCAAGCACTTAAAGTACTTAATAAGCTCCAAAATGCACCAAGAGTCAAGGTAATTAATAACTTACGAAAAACCATGTATGGCTTTGTTGAACAGGGTATTTAGAACATGCCTCTTTGTTGTCCCTCATCCCGAGCAAAGATTTCAACAATAACAAAATTATTGTATTAGTAGCAGTAAATAACAAAATTACATCGATAAAAAAGAGAAATGATAAAACAATAATCAGTAGAATTCGTGGAAAAAAAAAACAATAATCATTATCAACATAAGACATACATTTAATGATAATGATGTTATACCATTATATAGACTACGAACTTCTTCATTTTAAAAGAAAAAAACTAAAAACTAAAAAATCCTTCAGCAATAAATCACTTTTGCACCAAAAATCTTTGTTTTTTTTTATTTTTTTGCTGATCATAAGAATTACCAAGTTTATTTCCCAAATTTTGTTTTTCGAATGACATCACATCTTCCAAATCATATAGTGCAAAGGGAAAATGTCTCCATTGAAGAAACTATGCAATTAGGAAAATATTTTTTCAAAAGATAAACAAAATTATATAAAAATGGTGTGTATAAATTTCAATAGTAGTAATAATGACAATATTACTAATCGTTCTTACAAAAGTTAATAATATTATGAAATTATACTAAGAAGACCTTCCTCTGCGTTCTATTCTTGAGAAAGAAATAAGCAAAGATATTTACTAATCTGATAAAACATTACCAAAATAGGTAGCAAATTTGTAATTGTTAAACTTCACAAGTTCATACAGAATTGTTGTCAGAAAACATAGCTCATCCCTCTCCTATCTTGAAATCAAAACATTTATATTTATAGGTGTAGTTTATTTAGGGCTTGGACATTTATGTGTACTTTTGGGCAAATTAAGCAAGCATTTCTTAACTAATTCGCCTCTGCCAAATAACTTAAAGTACTTTATAATTTAGCTAGCTATCAATTATCGACTAAAAGCATTTTCCCCACCTTAATCAACCTTTTCTTGAAAAACAACAACAAAAAAAGTTACTAAAAGTAAAGAAAAACATATCCTGTGTATTTAGCTTAATGTTTATAACACGAGAAACAAGGGACTACCAAATACCTTGTTGGGTTGTGGAATAAGGTGAGTTCCAACACAAAATGACAAGGCCAACCTACAATCACCGTAAAATAGGAAAACCACTTCAAGTAGTTTTAGCAATTAGACTACTACCTAAAAAAAGGCAAAGACACAAAAGTTAAAACCACATAACTAAAGTTACTCTGACAAAGGACTTAAAATAGTTCGATTACCAATAACAAGAAGAAGAACAAGAGGAATCAAGTAACTATAAAGGGGCCTAGCAGCTGTTTTCCCAATCACCATACGCGCAACCTGTGCAACGAGAGAGTGCATGAGCTTTAGCACTCTATTTCAACTCACACTTCACATGGATATAAAGAGAGATGGAAAGAATAATCACTACGCATGAAAATAGGAACTACCAGATATATGAAAGCTATCATTCTTGTTATACAGAACACAATTAAATTTCAAATGCCTCCAAAATTAGAAGTAGCTGCTTTTAAATGACTACCAGAACCAACGTGTCTATTGGAGGTCTTATGCTGCAATATCTCACCTACAGAAACAACGAATCTGAACAGAGATGGTAAAAACAGAAACAAAAAAGTAATTACACAATTTAAATAAAAAAAAATCCCTGAGACTCATAATTCTTGAGCTCTATATGATAAAACGATGTAGCACCTGATAAAATCTCTTTGAGTTGAACAGGTTTGAAGGAACTCTTCTTTACTCTCAAAAAAGGTGTCTAGCAAAAATATTTGGTAGAACAGGGATAACCAATCACCAGATCCATGGACACATAAACCTAAAGTTGAAGTTTAAAAGGAAAATCTAAAAAGCACTTGTAAATAAAATCAATGAATGTACAATTTGTTTAGCAGAACGTATATAATTATATATACACACACTGGTATAAGTCAAGATTCAAGAACTGACGAGAAAAATGAAAGTCGTTTAATTCGAGATTCGAGAACCACAATAAAGCTTCAAATGGCATAAAATTTCAAGAAAAGACAGATTGGCTATAGAACTCAAATAAATTCCCAAACTAAATTAAGGTGTGAAAATCGCTCTAAGGACACACAATCAGACAATAATTCAAGAACGAAAGAATGTGGAAGTCGTTAAATTACATACCGTCTGTGAAAAAGCCACCGCCAAATCGTCGCACCCAATCGTTGAAATCGCCGACGGCACCTCCACCGATCATCATCAGCCTCAACGAGGCCAAACAACGGCGGCCAGAAATGCATGCAACAACACGCCTTTCAGACATTTCCTCAAACAGCTTACTCAGATTTTCCAAAATCTCTAAGAATGCCTCGCTTGAAAGCCTGGCCGTGGAATATCACATCGTCTGTCTCGAGGCCGACCAAGTACGAGCCACCAGCCCAAAACCCTAACGACAAGAAAGTGGAAGATCACACCCTTCATCTCGCCGCCGACCAAGTACAAGCCGCTGTCCCCCTAACGACAAGAAAGTGGAAGATCACACCGTGTGTCTCGCCACTGACCAAGTACGAGCCACCGTCCCAAAACCCTAACGACAAGAAAGTTGAAGATCACACCGTCCGTCTCGCCGCAGACCGACCAAGTAAACCCAACAGCCGCCTCCGCCGCCAGAGCGACCAGCCCCGAGCCGCTGCCGGAGCGACCAGCCCCGAGCCGCCGCCTTCACCGGAACGACAGACCCGGATCCGCCACAATTGCCACCAACGATCTAGCAACACACCCGCGAGCCTCTCCCTCCCCCCTCTATCTCTTTCTCCATCAAAACCCATTGCCACCCTCCCCGGAAGCACGCCGCCCTGGTCACAAAACCCACGGCAATTCGCTCCCCGAAAGGCCGCCGTCTTGGTCGCGAAACCCAAGGGATCTTTCTTCGTTCAGCCCACGTCTCAGTCGCTCCTCGTTCGACCTCCACCGTTGTTGTCGGCCTCTTCGCCGCTGCCGTCAGTGAGGTGGGGTTGGATATGTGATGGGCTTTTTTTTTTTTTAACAGAAAGCTTTTGTTGGGATTTTGAAGAGACGATGAATGGGGTTTTCTTAAGAATATGTCTCTTGCTTTCGTCAATCAATCCGCTCCTTCTAATTAATACACCCAAAAAGACAGAAATACCCTTCAAGACGATACATCTCTTGCAAGGGACGGTAAAAAAAGTCTCGACATATGGGCCCGTTTGTTTACGTTTTCGTTTTCGTTTTCCACGGTTTTTAAAGTAAAAAAATAAAAACGGGTGTTAAAAATATGTTTGGTATAATTTTTTTTAAAAAACAAAACCAAAAACGTTTTTGTCTTTTTGTGAAAATCAGAAAACAAAAAAAATGTGTTTTCATTTTCTCGTTTTCGTTTTCTGTTTTATGAAAAACGGATTTCACTTTTTTTTTTCTTTTTCATTTTCTTCCCTTTTTTCTGAAACCGTTTTTGTATTATATATGTTTATTTAATATATTATTATTTAATATATTTAATAATATTATTTATATAATATATTTAATAATATTATTTATTTAATATATTTAATATATTATTTATTTAATATATTTAATA
>NW_010358595.1:13048-44403 GCF_000414095.1 Morus notabilis | reverse complement strand
TATTTATTTAATTATTATTTAATATATTATTATTTAATATATTATTACATGTTTTCAAAAATTAAACCATCAAACGCAATTTCAGTTTTTTTTAAAACTGAAATCAATCTCTAAATAAAACTACCAAACGCATTTTTAGAAATAATTCAAAAATGAAACTAAAAACGTTTTCATTTTCATTTTCGTACAGAAAATAAAAACGTTTTGGAACCAATTCCAAACGCACCCATGATATTATGCATTCCCAGTAAAAATCCAAAATTACGTCTCACTTTTCCAAACGAATGAAACGGCAACCTTCTTGAATTCCCCATCATGCATCTATAGCGTCCTCAAGATTGTTCCACAAAAAAAAAAAAAAAAAAAGCAAAGTATGAAAATAATATAAACTTGAGGTTGAAACTTGAAATCAACTTAGCGCTCGATTGTTAGTTGTGTTTAAATTCATAGTTTTTATTATATTAAAGCGTTTTTTTTATAAAAAATTTAAAATTTAAAAATTAAAATTAAAAATTATTAGTTTAAATGTATAAATTAAACGGTCACTTAATTTTCTTCCGTAACCCACCATGAAAAAATAGAATTGCTGCAAAGGTAATTTCTTTCTTTTCCATCACAGTACAAGATAAGCAAACAAAAAAAAAAAAAAACTCAGAACCCACAAAAAAAATACACCAATACTTAACCTAAAAATATAAAACCCAAACGAACAAGGTTCCAAAGAACAGCCTTAGCACCAGCAAGATCTAGCATATGGGGGATGCAGTGAGTCTGAGATTTAGCAACAATGCCTAAATCTGGTGATGGAAAAAAGAAGAGCCATGTGACAAGAAAATCTACTAAGGAAAGGGGCGTTGTGGCCAAGCTTGTAGAATTATGTGGGTGGGGGAGGTGCTTTGTAGGTTTTTTTTTTGTTTTAATTTTTATTTTGTTTATAAAAAGACAATTAACACCCTTGAGAGAAGCTTATGGAATTCTCACGTGACAAAAATCATTAGTAATTTTACTGACGTTGCCAATTGAACCACTAGCGCAACATATGTTGAAGTTTAAGGGACTAATTACTAAGAAAAGAAGTTCAGGGACTGATTTATCAATCACAAAAAATTAAGGGCATAATTGAGTAAAAATACCTCATATTAATATTAAATAACTTCATACCCCTATATTATTTATAAATATAAAATTAAAAAATAATAATTACAACCTATATTTATTACTCCATTTGCCTAATACTATAATATTAGTCTAATTATTGTTAACTTTAATAATAAATATGTACTTTATATATTTAAAAATTAATAATATATTTTAATTTTTTAACATTACTTTTTATTTTTATTTATTTTATTTAAATTTTAACAATTTATTTTTATATTTTAAATAATTTTAAAATTTATATTTATTACCCTATTATTACACTATATTTTTTAATTATGATTAATTTTAATATAATAAGTACATAATTTATTTTTTAAATTAAAATATAAATTGACTTAAACTGTATATTAGTACTTTTACATATTTCATTCTGATTGTGAGTGCAGATAAACACATTAATGAGATTTAGAGTGACTCTGATTCTAAATCTTGTCACTAAGTAAACGTCTCATTCTGACTCCGATTCTTACTTTGAATCCTACCCACTTTGAATCCTGCACACTCCAATTTATGTCCATTCTGATTACGCGTAGCTAAATATGTCATAAATGGGATTTAGAGTGACTCTGATTCTAAATCTTATCACTAAGTAAACGGCTCATCATGACTCCGATTCTTACTCTGAATTATATCCACTCTGAATCTTGTCAACTCCGATTCATGTCCATTCTGATTACGCGTAACTAAATATGCCATTAGACTATTTTGTAGATATACAATGTTCAAATAATATAAGAGTAACAAAATGAGATTTCTCCTGTAACTTTTTAAACATATTCTGAAAGTAAAAAATAAGAGATTTATCAAAAATAAAAAGTATAAGTAAATATTCTCATTTTAACAACAAAAAAAATACAATTATTTTTTATTTCTTTACATTGCTCCAAAGCAAAATTATTATGTTGAATATGTTGATTTTTTTTTTTGAAAAATATTACTAGTTGAATTGTTGAATTGGCTCTCATAAAACAAGGGCAACAACCTGAGCATGAGCGCGTGGGAAATAATAAAGAGAAGCATAAATTACTAACCTGAAGGCTCAAAAAATAAAGAGAACCAGAAAAGCCAAATCGAAAACCCCAAATGAAGAAAACCAAAAGGGGAAGAAAAATCGGCAAAACGAAAGTAAATAACATTTAACCCATAAAAGATACACAAAAATCGAAACAAAAAACATAAATCAGACCACCAAAAGAGTAACAAAAGAAAATCACAAAGGCCATAAAGCACAAATGAGAACCGCGAAAGAGAGCAAAAAGAAACACGCATAAAACCCCTAATTCCACGCCCAAACTGCACAAAAGGGACGAAGAGATCGAAACCGCAAAGGAGCACATGCAGGATCCCGACCAGAACAAAACGAGGGAGAAGAATAAGATCATAAGAAACATAGGGAAGAAGAGGGGAAAAACCAAGAACGACGAAAGGCAAAGAAACTAAAGAGGAAGCCACAAAACCAAGAAAGAGAGAAAATGAAGGGGGCGGAGAAGATGAGAGAATCGAGGGGGAAAGGAAAATAAGAGTTGCAGGGGTTGTGAAATTACCAAAACACAAAACCCAAAAAGCCACCGAGAGACCAAAACGCCCTTGTACCAGAAGAAGAAGAGAACAGTAAATGGAGGGCAAAAGTGTCATTTCACTTTAGAAGAAACAGTAAATTAGATCTGCGTGAACAGCAACCCCGAGCTCTCCTTTAGATTATTTATAAAGTCATTATTTTGATTAGGATTCTACTCTATAAATAGGAGCTGTAAATGATAAAAAAAAAAATTACTTTTACACTCAACAATTTAGAGCTTGTTGATTTGCACTCAAACTCAAAAAAATTTAAACTCAAGTTATAACTTTATTTAAGTTCATATTCTTTTATAAAATTTGAGTTTGAACTTGAGTTTTAACTTGAGTTTGGAGTTAAAATCTGAAGTTCAAGTTCCTAAACTCAAACTCAAGTTAATGAATAGTATTTTTTTTTATATTCTTAAAAACGCCATAACTTTTTCGTTTTAATTCTCATTGAGATTATTTTTTTCTATGTGTTCACAACGAAGAGGTGAATAAAAGCTCACCCATATACTCTATTAAAATTTTCCATCACTATTGAGTTTTTATTAAAATATTATCCAAACACAAATTCAAGTTTTGACTTACCCAAACACAAACTCAAATAGATTCTCAATTCAAAATATAACTGAAAATGTCAACATCTAAATACAAACTCAAATTAGAGTTCTAACTCAAACCATACTCAAATACACCTTAACTCAAATTAATATCTGAACTTAAGTCACTCTAAGTAAAAAAAAAAAAAAATGCAAATGAATAAGCCCGTTTTTCCTCTTACAAGGAAAAAGAAAACTCTAAGTGTGTGATCTTTTTTATTAAGTTTTGCAGGCACCTACACATATGTTATTTTATAGTTAAAGATTTTTAATTAATTAAGGGCTTATTTATTTACACTCAAACTAAAAAAAAAAAGTTTAAACTCAAGTTATAACTTTATTCAAGTTCATGTTCTTTTGTAAAATTTGAGTTTAAACTTGAGTTTGGGGCTAAAATATTAAGTTCAAGTTCTCCCTTCAACTAAACTTCCTAAACTCAAACTCAAGTTAATAATTAGTATTTTTTCTATTCTTAAAAACGCCATAACTTTTTTGTTTTACTTCCAATCGAGATGATTGTTTTTCTAGGCGTTCACAACGAAAAGACGAATAAAACCTCACACATATACTATATTAAAATTTTTTATCACCATTGAGTTTTTATTAAAATACTATCCAAATACAAATTCAAATTTTGACCCACCTAAACACAAACTCAAATAAATTTTCAATTCAAACTATAACTCAAAATGTGCATATCTAAACAAAAACTCAAATTAGAGTCCCAACTCAAACCATAAGTTATCGACAGTAAAAATCTTCTAATGCTTTTACATATATGTATTAAATTAATATATGTATAGTGACTAATTTTTAAGAAAACAATATTTTGAAATCTATGATTCAATCGTACACAGTACTTCTGCAAATTTTTTGCGCAATTAGTTTTGGAAACAAACAAATGAAAGGTGTTTGTGTCACAATTTAAGTTAAGATTTTAAATTATATTTGTAAGAGAAAAATATTATAATAAAAAAAATTTAAATTTTTATTAAAAAAATATTATAATAATAAAATTTAAATTGTGATTTAAATCGTAAAAGGCTTTTATTTTCAAACACAAATTTAGTGGACTTCACTCGAAATAGTGGACACGGCACAAGGGGTGGTGATCTGGAGCCCGTTCAAGAAGTCACGTCTCCAAGCGACTTCAACATAAACGCGACAAATTTTATTCATTGTGTACGACTATATATGTCTTTATCATCCGACGTCGTTTTGATGCCTTCTATTTTGACCCATAATATACGCTTACTTTTGTCCACCGAAAGCTCCTTCTTCGCAACTTCCGCTATAAACCCCTCCAAACTCCTTTAACCCAAAAGCTCTCTTCTTTTGTCCCATTTTTCAAATCCAAAAATACAGATTTTTTCTTTCTTCTTTTTCCCAGTAACCAAACAAAAAGCCATGAGCTAACACTTCACTTTGAAGATTTTTTTTATAAAAAAAGTAAGCCCAATCAGAATCAATCCCAGAGTAAAACAAAATCCGTGAAAAAGAAGAAAAATAACAACAACAAAAAAAAGAATTCTTTTGTGTCTCTCTTTACCCGCATCGTTATTATTGAGTATTTGACTTGGTTTTTGTATGGGAAAATCGCAGGTTAATCCAGTTGGCCAAAACGACGTCGCAGTGTGTCAGAACTCCGAAGCAAGCAAAACCCATATCGGAGAAGAAGAAGAAGAAGAATATTATGGAGAGAGAAGGCAGTTCGGAGAACAAAAACGACAACAATAGGTTGCCGCTTTCGGAGGTGGTGACGGATTGCGTGAAAAGGTGGTTCAAGGACACGCTTAAAGAGGCCAAATCTGGGGATATCAATATGCAGGTCTTGGTAGGTCAGATGTATTATAGCGGTTATGGCGTTCCAAGAGATGCCCAGAAGGTTTTTTTCTTGGCTTTTATTTAATATTTATTTATTTATTGTTATATTGATGCTTTGGTTGGATTATATGTGTTTCTTTTGGGTTTTAGGGTTTTGATGGTGTTTCTTCTTACATTATGTTTTCCTCTATAAGCTTTTATATATGAATTTTGATATAAAGTTGTTTTGGATTTTAGACTGAGACATAGAATGTGTACATTGGTTAGATGGAAAATAAGGCACCAAATTTTGACAATTGAAAGTTCTAAATTCTAACTGTTCAAATATGGATCCTTATTCCTTTTCTATGTAGTTCTTTTTTTTTTTCAAGTACAAGAATATATATATATATATATATATAAAAGAATTTAGACATTTCTAGAATCACGAGTTTGCACTGCTGGATATACTAATTAGAAACTTAATGGACGAGAATGGAATTGGAATTCTAAATTTACTAGTTGGGAAATTAATGGAAGAGAATTGGCAATCGGACAATTGGGGTTTTGGTTTATGGTTTATGGTTTATATATATATATATATATATTTAGTTTTTTAGTTCTCTCTCTCTCTCTCTCTCTCTCTCCTGTTTTATTATAACCAATGTTACCTCCTTTTGGAATTTAGGGAAGAATATGGATCACAAGAGCATCTAGGACAAGGTCTTCAGTTTGGAAAGTTAGTGATAAGCATCCAGGTTGTCTTCTCTCTATCCTTTTGCTATCATCATCATCACTTCAAGGACATCATTATCATTATCATGGTCTTTATTTTATTCTTCATTATCATTAAATGTTCCTTTTTTATGTTGGTTCATAGGTTATAATGCAAGTGATTCAGATTCAGATGAACCGAAGGGTGACTCCTAGATAGATTATATCATATTAGCTTCATGTCCTTTGAATAGGGTAAGATGAATCTCTATGGTTCTTGGTCATTTGCAATTCGTTTTTGGTCTTTTACTGTTGTATACTACAATAGCATTTCTGAAAGAAATTTATATTTTATTTGGTGTGTTTTGAAAGCTTATGGAGATCTTGGGCTGTATATTCCTTTGACATTTGTGTTAATATGCTTCTTCTGAGGCTGATCTCAGCTTTTGAAGATCTTAACTTTCTAGATTTCTGTGCTTGTTCTTTTCTTATTCGGTTAAGGTGATATTAAGTTACCAACACATAGATTTAATAGTAGTTTGATCCCTAGGCATGTGCAAGAAAAAAAGGCTTCAAAAAGCCTCCGCGTTCTATTCAACAAAGCTATTAGAGAAGCAGCTTCGGTCCTTGACTTCTTATGCTTAGTCAAGCTTCCTTGTTCCTTAGTGTAGTCTCAGTCCATAGTTTAAGATCTGTTCTAATCTATATCTACAGCTGACATGATTCTGTACGAATGCCTTCCCTTTGTAGATGGCTAAGTTACTTCATAACCGTAAACATACTTTTTTTTCGCTCTTTCTTTCCTACTATATCGTAGGCCTTCTGGTGGAAAGTCCGACTTACGTAGATTCTATTCCAAGTCATGAGCTATAATGAAACCAAGCATTGCCTATAGGCAAAAGGATGAAAGCCTAACGAACGACTATGGTTCTCCTTTCCTTATGCAGTTATGGTGAAACTAAGTCTGTTACCAGCACTTAAATTTGATAGTAGTTTGACCCTTTTCTCTTTGGTTGTTTATGTGGTCTTATACTCTTAGCATTGCGACAAATTGGGTGATATTGGCACATTGCTACTTCTCATATTCATCTGCTAGCATTTTCCTCTATGAGTGTGAAATTATTGAAGTACCTTTCTTTCAAATTCTTGTAATAAATGCTGATCCTAAGGTAGTATATTAAAATGAGCATGCGTTCCCCATCTTCCTTTTTTAATATTACAAGGCATGTATGGTTCTGATAATAGAGAAAATTTTGTTGTGTCAATTGAAACTTTCTTGCGATTGTTTTTGAGTGACAAAAATATGCATACTGCTTCATTTATTTTGAGGGGACATTATCGACTCTATTTTTTCTTGTTTTGATGCTTAACAAACATTATTAGGGTTAACTCAACTATTTGAGAAATAGAATGTGTCAAATTTTAATGCGTTGTACGATTAATTTGATTGATAAAAATGCTCTCATAAATTGCTTAATCTCTCATGATGATGATAAAGAGTTTTCATGCTTGCCGGTACCTTTTTTTACTCAGAGAAATGTATTATGTTTTGTTGGACCTTTTTTAGCACAGAAATTCAGTATCTTGCTTTTGTATAAAACTTTGGGAAAAGGAAAGTTTGGCATTATGATTATACTTTTACTTGTTGTGTTCCAACTTCCAATTTTTGAGACATTGTCAGTAACTATAGCAGAATCATGCTTATATTTGGCATTATGATTATATTTGTACTTGTGTTCCTACTTCAAACTTCTAATTTTGAGGCATTGTGTCAGTAACTATAGCAGAATCATGCTTATATTGCATAATTATAGTAAAATAAATTGAGGTCTCTTTCCAAAGTGAACAGAGTCTAAGACTACAATTGAACGTGATGAGAGATACAAGGGGCAGCTTTAACAAGATCATAATAACTAGCAGCTAGGTTTTCATTAGTGAACATTGTAGCAGCAAGGTTGGGCTGCTGCAAGAAGTGTGTGAGTTGTGGTATGAAATAGTAGTCAACCCTGAGAGGGCGATTGTGAGGTTAGACTTATGTTTTACTACAATTCGCACACGATCCCAATTTCATAGTGGTCACTTACCTAGTGAGTATCCGCGAGTTTCATGTTTCCAACGATTGTAAGGATTGGCATGGCGCATATTTTCAATCTTTGTAACTTGACGTTGGATTAATATTGTGAACACTGCAGCATAAAATATCCTAAGTAAGCGGGTTGTAGGAATTTCTGAGATATCAAAAAGGAAAAATATACCTTGGTAGGGGGAAAGATGAAAAAAATTTAAAACATAAATTGGTAGAAAATATCAAAAGATTCCAGAACGTGTAGATAGAGCTAATGAATTTACAGATGCTATAGTGGGTGACTTGCTAAAGCTTTGTGTTCAATACAAGCCTTATGCATGGACTGACCTAATATTGTGTTTTCTTGTTAATATATAGGAGGTTTGCTTGGATCTGTGACTGCTCTTGCTCAATCGAGATTGTGTTTGTAACAAAGTTGATATTTTTTTCCTTTTAAGTTGTCTTTGCTTTCAGCCGTACAATTTCATCTTTACATTTATTATAGTGACAATTATTCTTGTTAGTTTCTCTTCGACCAATCTAATTTTTCATGGAGAAATGAGCGTATAATTATACAGAAGGAACAATTAGGTTGATGGTCGGCTTTGGTCACCACCCCATTTGACCATATCTCTCTCTACAATTTCATCTCTTTACATTTATTATAGTTACAATTATTCTTGTTAGTTTCACTTGGACCAATCTAATTTTTCATGGAGAAATGAGCAAATATACAGAAGGAACAATGGGTTTGGTTGGAGGGTGTTAGGAACCGAAAATCTATACTTCATTAACAATACTAAAAATGGAAAATTACAAGATAAATGGGTGGTTTCGAGGACCCCTGACCTCTAAAATAATACACAACACTAGACACTTTCTACAAATCTGATCATCCTTCCTCATTAGCCACTAGACCCTTATTTATACTACTAAAAGACTATTAAAAAACAATTGCTAACTATCAGGTTTTTAACATTACTCTCGCTCTAAAGAATCACCTTGTCTTGAAGGTAAAAATCAAGAAATAAAATTGAAAAACAACATCTAAATGATTAAGAACAAATAAAATTGAAAAATAACATCTAAATGATTAAGAACAGAAGGCTTTGTTAGTTCCTTGATTTGAGTTCCCAAATTGATGTTGTCCTTGTAAGTCACGTCTTTAAATTGGAGCCAATCAATTACTTTCTTCTCCATCTTCTTTGTATCTTGGAAAGCAACCACAAAGTCCATCAATTCAGTTAGAGCCCCATGATCATCAATGACCATAAAAGCTTTTGACAAATCCGTCATTAACAAATAAGTTTCTTTCTCAGCTAACCAAGTCTTCATCCTTTTAGCCTCTCTGTCACCAATTTCTTCATACTTAGCCACAGATTTACTATACCCAATCCTAAATGTGTTAGAATTCTGATATCCAACCACCAATGCACCAGAATTAGGCCAATTAACGCTGTAGTTACGAGGCCCAACCCTAAAATTAGATCTGCCCATACCGAAAACACTAGACCGAGCCCACTTCCAAACATAATTTTGGGATTCAGCACCAAAATCGCCGAATTTCGCGTCGGAATTCCACGTCCTGGCCATCATCTCGCCGAAGCATGCCCCAATGGCGTCAAAATCACAAAACCCAGCCTTAAGGGCATCAGAATTCATGGGTCTTACTCCAATTCCGCTAGAATCTGCCTCCGTAGCACCGAAACCAGCCCCTTTCATGCCGGAATTGTGAGGCCCGGTCCAAATCGGGCTGGAATCAGCCCCAACCTTGCCGGAAACAACCTCAACAGCGTCAGAATCATGAGACCCGCTCCAAATTTGGCCGGAATTTTTGAAAACAACACCAATCTCACCGGGATCAGCCTTAATGGAGTCAGAATTGCGGGACTCCACTACAATCCCACCGGAATATGCCTCTGTAGCACCGGAATCAAGCTCTTTTACGCTGGAATCGTGAGGCCCTGTCCAAACCGTAGCCAAATCGTCGAGCCCAGCCTCTGCCGCGCCGGAATCTACCTCCGTAGCACCGGAATCAACCGCTTTCACGCCGGAATCACGAGGCCCGGTCCAAACCGGTCTGAAATCAGCCCCAACCGCGACCGAATCAGGGCTGGGTTCCTTATTCCAAGGGTACCCGCCGTCCCAGCCTTGGAGCAAGCCTCTCCTCCTCTAACTCTGGCTCCTACTCCACTTCCCGTCGCCGACCAAGCTCCACCGCCCTCTCCCGACGATCATGACCTCCTTTTGCCCTCCTCCCGCCGTTGAACAAACCCTCGCGCTGCAGATCCAGACCACCCAGCCCTAGATCACGACGGATCTCGCGCTCCTCCATGAGACCCACGTCTCTCCGGCGTCGGAACTCCCTCTCACGGCCTCGATCTTCGCGAATCGGTGCTTCCCGGTGAAGATCCACCCGATTTGGCACCTCCACTCCGCCTGGGTCGACGCGATCTGGGCTCTCCTCATCCCGTGGTGCGAGATCTCGCCTCTCCCCACCCCGTTGTTTGCCGTCGCGACCTAACTCGGCCTACCCGGCCATCGGCCGTGCCGCCAGCAGTGCCTCCATCCTCCGCAGCGCCGCCTGCAAGTCACCCATCTGGGTCCGAACCTTCCCCACAAGGTCCCGGAGTTCCCCTATACTCCCTCTAGAAACCTTGAGATTAGCTCTTAGAGTAGCCCTAAGTTTCTCTCTCAACTCTGAGAGCTCCATGGATCGTAGATGCTATGATATCATTGTTAGGAACCCGAAAATCTATGCCTAATTAACAATACTAAAAATGGAAAATTACAGGATAAATAGGCGGTTTCGAGGACCCCCAACCTCCAAAATAGTGCACAACATTAGACACTCTCTACAAATCTAATCATCCTCCCTCATTAGCCACTAGACCCTTATTTATACTACTAAAAGACTACTAAAAAATAACTGCTAACTATCAGGTTCCTAACAGATGGTTCAAGAGGTTTGAACTCAAGTTCAAGTTCAAGAGGTTTGACCCCAAACTAATGTTTATTTGTAAAAGGTAAAAGCGGTTTAAACCCCAGTTAAACCCACAAATACAAGTTTACTCAATAAACAAAAATTTTACGCTAAGTAAATCAATTATTTACTTTATAATAATTATTTTTCTTCAACCAATCATTTTTGCAATTATAAAATTTTTGTCTTATCTAGTTATCTTAAATTAATATCCAAAATTGGACTTATTCATAAATTGAGAAAGTTAGAGAAAATACTCATCGGGGGGATTTATTTGTTAGTAATTGGATCAACAATTGCAGTAAATTTTTAAATTTAGTCTTATTTACTAAAGTCCAAAATTTAAAATTCAAATTGCCAAACACAGTTATTAAGTTCACACGAATTAAGATAACGTTTGTTTTAAGGGTTTTGTGTGGTTTATGATCATGATTTTTGGTTCTTAGTTCTGCTACTGTATTTTTTTTACACAAAAAATTTAAATCTTAAAACTCAGAATCATGAATCATGATTTTGAACCATGAACCAAACGTCACCTAATCTACTATGCAACTAATCCATCTTAAAAAAAGAAAAGGCAGAAAACAAAAAAATAAAAAAAAAACATGAAACAAACATTTATTTTGGGAGTTTTACATAAGTGCTACAAATAGAATCTATACCTTGATTTTTTTTGACAAAAAAAATCTTCAAAAAACGTTACACTAAAACCTTTGACAGCATCCTACGCTACCAATAGTAGCCCATTGGTGACTTCCATACCAGTGGTATACTGTACTACCACTGGTAACATGTCATGATACTTAAGATGGCAACATAATAGTGGAATATATATTTTAGTAGGGTAATTTTTAAAAATACTCCTTAAAGTCGGGAACCGTCGGTTACCTTTTGAATCAAAGTAGCGACGAGCCGAGTACTACGACTACAGGGGCGGGGAAGGACCGCAAGATGGTTACTGCTTCTGTCTGAATTTGACATCACGTATGTAACCAAAAAATAAATTAAGGGAAGAGCGATAGCAGAACACCTTGCTGAACACCCTATCAAGGAGGAACATAGAGTTTTCTTTTATTTCTATCCCTTAACATTAACTTATATATTTTTACTTTTTAAACTAGAACTAGTTAAGGGATAAAGTTTTTTAAAATGAGTTTTTTTAATAAATCAAGTAGAATCTGTAATTTTCACATTTTAGTATGATGCCATACTATCTTACGTATCATGACATGTTATATACCAAAGTTAATAGCATGGAGGTTCAACTTCCAAATGATATCCTAAAAGCTACGTATTTTCCGAGTTCTTTTTTGCAGGCTTCGATGGGGAAGAACCCATCCTAAATTTGGCGTGCTTTGGGACTTCAGTGGCGGGCAAGTGATGGCCTTTCAATTTGTCTTCGACGACCCTTGGCTGCCACGTCCTGTTTCGTTTCAGCCTATAACTAAAGCTATAGAAGGAAATCGTAATTGGATGGTGTCTAATTTGCTAACTGAGGCTGGTGAGAATTCTGGAGGTTGGAATATGGAGCTGTTGGGAAGTAATTATTTGCCTGTTGATATTGAGCTTATACAAAGCATTCCAATTGGTCTTTAAAGACCTATGGATTCTCTAATCTGGCATTTTGACAGTAAAAAGCTATTACACTGTCAAATCAGAATACTTTCAAGAAATGACAGTGCGCAATTCAGTGTCCTCGTTTATGGGGAGTGTAGATCGTTGATGGTGGATTCTTTTATGACACTTAAAGGTTATTCTTTTAGAGTATAATTTGAGTGTAGTTTTTGAGTTGAATTTGAGTTATAACTTGAGTTGAAGTTAGAACTTGAATAAAGTTGAGTAAAATTGAATAAAATTGAAACTTAAAAGAACTGTGAACTTGAATAAAGTTGAAACTTAAGTTGTCTTTTTTTGAATTTTTTAGACAAAAGAACATGCCCTTAAACATTCCCCACAAGGTGAAGCTTTTTGTTTGGAGGGCTTTTCATGATATTTTACCCTCTTGGTCAAGGCTAGCTAAATGAGGTGTGGCATATACTGAAGGTTGTCGTTGGTGCTTTGGCGGTAAGGAGACGGTTTTCCATGCACTGATTTGGTGTGATGCAACAATGAGGATCTGGAGTAGCAGCACTTTTTGGTCAAGTATCCTAGCCTTTCCAGGTGACAATATAGAGTATCTCTTACTGATTAGGTCTCGAGTTATGTAACGAGATGAGTTTGAGCTATTTGTTATGGTGCTCTGGTTCATTTGGAAAGACAAGGATGCTTATACTCGTGAGAATAAAATTATGCAACCTATGCAGATTCTTGGTCAGGATTTCGTGTGATGCAGCAATGAGGATCTGGAGTTGCAACACTTTTTGGTCACGTATCTATTAAAGTATAAAATTATTATTGGCCCACTTCCTAACAGTTTAAGTTTTTAGGATGGATTGGTAAACTAACATGGTATCAGAGCGGGAGGTCCTGAGTTCAAACCCCCGTAATTGCACTCTTTATCCACATTTAAAAATTGTCATGTGTTGGGTCTTTAATATATCTCGGGCTTAAATATTCACGTGTTGGGCTTTCTAATTAATTTACCCACACGATTGCCCATTGTTCAGCCCACACGTGAGGGGGAGTGTTAAAGTATAAAATTATTATTGGCTCACCTCCTAACAGCTTAAGTTTTTGGGATGTATTGGTAAACTAACAGTATCCTAGGGGGCGTTTGGTATACGGGAATCAATAGGAATCATATTTTCAGGAATAATACATTACTGTGTTTGATTTCATACATGAATCTTTTTCATATTCTCAGGAATATTATATTACTGTGTTTGGTTGTTTGCATGAAAGAAGTTAATAAAAAAATAATATTATTATTATGAATAAAAAAAATAAATATAATAATAATAATAAAATTATAATAATTAATAATAATAATAATAATTATTATTATAATTATAATTATTATAATAATTATAATTATAATAATTATAATTATAATAATAATTATAATAATTAATAATAATAATAATAATTATTATTATAATTATAATTATTATAATTATTATAATTATAATTATAATAATTATAATTATAATTATAATTATTATAATAATAATAATAATTATTATTATTATTATATTTATTATTATTTAATATTAATATTATTAATATTAATTTATTTAATATTAATAATATACAATAATTAATGACATTAGGATCCTGATGGGTATTGCGAATGGTGGTTCTTATAGTCACACTTCTCGATGCAGTAACTATCCACATATTAGCAAAGTTCTCTGTTTTTTTTTTAAATGAAGATTGTTATTGGTTTGAGGAATTTCCTACTTGTATTGCTGATATTGTAACATGGCTAGTTCTTCTTAATAAGACTCTTCTTCGCTTAAAAAAAAAAAAATCACCTTGTACATTTCCACCAAAGAAAATCACCTTGTAAACATCCTAATTTGTTTAGGGAGAATATCATATTCCGCCTGTCAAGTTTTTCCTTTTTTTTCTTAAGTAGACGTGAACAATAATAGTTGCAATTTCCCGTTGTATCTTGAGAGTTGCTTCGAAGTAGATCATAATTATGGTAAAATTAGAAAGAATTTTTTCCCTTAAAAAATTAGAAATTTTGGACAATATTGTTCTCGTAGTCGTCCCTGAAAACAATAGACATAAACAACGTTTAAGTCCATTTATTCAAGCATCCAAACCATACAATAAAAGGATTATTCTCACCGATATCCTCTGAACTTTAGGGTCATTTTCAATTTACCTCTTAAACTTTAAAAACTCTCATTTTGCCTCTTAAATTTTGAATTATTCTCATTTAACTCCTTTTATTGTAATTTATGTTAAAATTAGACGAAAAAAGAGAGGATTAAGTGTGATCATGTGATTTTTATATATATTCTTTTTAATATAAATCTAAACAGAAAGATCACGTGATTGCGTTATTCTCTTTTTTCTATCTATTTTTACCAGAAATTGTAATAAAATGAATTAAGTGAAAATAATTCAAAATTCATGGGCTAAAGTGATAATTTTTAAAATTTAAGAATCAAACTGGGAATGACTCTAAAATTTAAGGACATCAATGGGAATAATTCTAAATAAAATATAAAAATTTCTATCTCACTTGTATTATTGTATAACGCTCCTTCCAATCTAGACCACCAACATTTTTTTTTTTTTTGGAACTACTATCTAATTGGAAAATAACAGGCCATTGCTAATTTTTTTTAACACATTATTACAAACATGACGAAACATATTTTACAGAAAAAATTAGACAAAAGAATATGGTTGGGAATAAGTTGACAATGTAGTTATCTATGCTTTAATTATGCTTACGTGAGGACAAAATTTGAAAGGTTCCGACTTTTAGGAACTATGTTAGGGTCTTGTACATCTACTGACATCTCATATTTGATTTACTTGAACATAGCTTGTATTAAAATTAGTTTAGTGAAAGAAGTCATTATTATAATGACCATTAGTCATAACTGTGATGACTTAAAATTCTCTTTTATTTAACGTAAGGTAAATAATTACTACTTTCTTCTACCAATTGAATTGATATGTGTTTAATTTTAATAATAATCGAATAAGTATCTCACGTTTGATTTAATTGAACACAACTTGTAAATTAATCAGTGAAATAAGTCATCATTATAATTACCATTAGTCATGACTTAAAAGTCTCTTTTGTTTAAAGTAAGGTAAATAATTACTACTTTTGTTATGTGCACAAATTGAATTGATATTTGTTTAATTTAATAATAATTGAACAAGTATCTCATGTTTGATTTACTTGAACACACTTTGTACTAAAATTAATAGTAAAATAAGTCATTATTATAATTACCGTTAGATCTTCTCAATTTGTTTTGTCCTGAACATGGCATAACTGGTCTGGGTTGGTCCTCAATGCCAACCGAATTCACCAGCAAGGAAGCCCCTCGTGATGAAGGAGCCAAGGCCCAAGTCCTCAAGCTGAAACGACAAGGGCAGGTCTGCGTTTTGAAGGAGAGTTGAATAAAGAAGCAACTGAGGTTGAGAAGGTTCCAGAGTCAGTTCCTGCGCGTGAGGTTAGGGAGCGATGAAGACCTATGTGGCTTAACGGTTTTGAGCTCAATGGAGGACGCTGAGGCATCGCGAGGATTGAGGGACACCCAAGTTGTTATTCTGTTATTTTTCTTTCTTCAATTTTATTTTATTTTCGTTGATTGCTGGGAAGGAAAAATATATAAGGAAAACTCTTGTATTTGGGGTTTTTTCATGCTTAGAGACGAATTGCTCGTAAGAGAGATTGGCACTGTCTCAAAGAGTGTTTTATCAGTAAAATAATCATTTCCTTGGTATCACATAATCACTTAAAAATAAAAAGTTTTTAACATTTAATTGTTTTTTTTTTTTTTTTTTTTAAAGAATTTCAACAGTACAACAATCTTGTGACTGCAACTGAAGGCATCTTACTCTGACCAACCCATCTGCTTGCAAGGACCAAAATCTTCATCGGCTTTTCTTTCCATTATCTGAATCTTCTTTGTTCTCAAGAGCTTCACAAGAACAGCCACTGTAATTCCCACCAAAATCAGCACAGCAAATGCAGGAACAAAGCCAAAGAACCATCAATAACGTAGCTTATGCTTCGGCCAAGGCGTCACAGATGGCCCTATGAGTTATGAAGCTCTCTCGCCAGCTCATATATACCAAAAATTTGTATTCTCAAACCACAATAACAAGAGAAGCATAAAATATTAGCGGAAAGAAGAAAAAAGAAAATTAACAAGTATGAATATGAAGTATAATATTACCGAGAATTTGGCTAAAATAACCAAGTAAAAAAATGAAATTGAGGAAATGACTTTTTAAATTCATTTTTATTTATTTTATTTTAATAAACTCTTAATGATATAATTAATGAGTATTTATCTATTAATTGAGTATTATTAATAAAAATTAATATTAGAATTTAATTGAAAAAAGGAAAACAGAGGAGTCTTTCTTGCAATTTCCCCTCTCACGAACTCACTAAAAAAAAAAAAAAAAAAAAACCTGAGAGGAACAAACGACCAAGAAGGCAAGAGAACAACCTAAAATCCTCATTCCCCTCTCTCCCCCCTTCAAAGCCCCCGAGATCTCCTCTTCCCTTACGACGCCAGTGCCGGAGTTCATGACTGCCGAAGAAGAGAACACGACCATGCCGGAGGAAGGAGCTTTTCGTACATACTCACCTACGCATTTGTCGTCACCTTCGTCGGCCCCTTCGTTGCAGCAATCGTCGTCTTTCCCACAGCCGCCGCCACCGCTGCCATCACCTCAAGTCCAAGAACAAGTAAGGTTTTTTTGTTGTTGTTGAAGTGAACTTTATATTTTGTGGTGCAATATGTAAGACATTAGAAATTTTATTGTTGCAATCTACAAAGCATTTGACAATATGCCAGCATTTATGTTTTGCATTTAGATGAAAGTTGTCTAAGCGACCCCGAATGACCAATCAATATCAGATGGTCATTCATGGTTGTTCCTTTCCCACTAGACGCGCGACCCACATTAAGCTCTGGTCGCGCGCTAAACACAATGGTCATTCTATCTGAATAACGGTCACGCAACATTAAACAACGGAGTAACTAAAATTCATTGATTTGATTGATATTTATAATCTCCCACCAATTGTTTGTTTCTATTAATACAGATACCGAGAATAATTCACACGTCAAAGCTACGTAAACTATCTCCAAGTATAGTGACCATGGAAGACTTTCCGGGTAAAATCACGATTCGGTCACAACTGAATGTTATAAATAATATTCAGAATTGGCTAACAAAGAAAGAACAAGTTAAGTTTCGGAGGTTCCCTCAACTTGGCTGCTTATTAGACTTGCCTACTGATGGACAATTTTCAGGAGCACTAATGCATCATTTACTGTTGAGGCGAGTAGAATGCCAGAAGGACCATGAGGTTTGGTTTTCAGCAGAGGGCAAACCATTAAGGTTCTCTCTCAATGAGTTTGCCTTAGTATCCGGCTTGTAAACAAGTGGTAGTCCATCTAAAGAAGAAATTGAATCTCATAAGAACAAAATAACACTAATGAATAAGTATTGGCTTGGTGCAAAAGGTGTTACCTTAGATGATGTTTTTAAGAAACTTGAAGAGTTGAGCAAAGACAATGACAAAAATAAGGATAGAGTGCCATTGGCATTTGTCTACATGTTAGCCGGCTTCTTGATGCTAGGAGACTTGAAGAATCAGGTTAATTCATCTTGGTTTAAATATGTCACTGACTTCAAAATCCTTGATCAATATCCTTGAGGAATTGAATGTTATAATTTGACACTCACAAACTTGAAGCAGATAAACTTCGTAAAAAGGTGGGAGCATAGGTGTCAAGGGAAAAAGAAGGGGACTGAACAATATAACCTTTTTGGATGCCCATAGATATTTCAAGTAAGGTTTCACTCTAGGCTTATCTTTTTTTAGTTAAATATAATTTACTATTTGGTTGTTTTTAGTAATTTTGTTATATTTTTCATTCTATTTGAGGCTATGCCCAAGTTGGGAAAAATCATGGCCCAACCTTAGAGATGTTTCATCTTCTTGATCGTCGTTTTAGTGAACATGAGGACAGGATCAAATCATTACATGCAAACCATGAGGAGAGGATGCGATCATTACGTGTAAGCCATGAGGAGAGGATACGATCATTGCATGCAAGCCATGATGAGAGGATACGATCATTGCATGCAAACCATGAGGAGTCAATAATGGCCAACATTCGGTTAGCTATTGCCAGTGAAAATGAGGCGATTATGGTGAAGATTGATTTAGTTATGGCTAAATGGATACATTATTTAACATCCTTGATCCCCGTCCTCACAATGCTGAGTGTGAGAAACAATTCTCGCGATGTGAATACATCAAAGATGGTGATAATGGTGGTAGTGGTGGTGCCTATTGTGAACAACCCTAAGGTCGTTCAAGCATTTTTTTCGCCAGCGACCCCACCTAAACAAGAACGACACCTAGGTCACTCGGGTTTGCCTCTTGGTCGCTCTAAGACTCTCCAACACTTTTTTTTTTATTTTTTTTTCAAATAGCAATTGAATTGTCATTGGTTATGGGACCCTTATATTGTCAAAATCAATTAAATTATCATTTATTAATTTTGATTTAAATGATTTAAGTAATGCTTTAAATTTCTCAAAGCATAGGTAATGGAGTACATGACCAAAGTGCGTATTACATAAATATTGTGTGTGACCAAATTTCGAGTTTGAATTACTTGGATTAATTAGTCTAATTTAAATGATGAAATTCTAAAGGCATATAAGAACATCATGGTAGTGTCACAACATATGTGACTATAATACTTACTATGCCATAGTACATAAGGTCAAGTGCATCACTTATACTTAAACGTAATGATTTGCGTGAATATGTAGAATTTTACATTTAATCACAATTCATATGCTTGATAGATTGAGTTATGTATTGAGATTGAAAGACAAAAGTTAGGGTTGATATGGGATGCATTCTAAAACGACTGAGAAAGATACCGAGCGACTACCAAAAGAAAAAGAACGACCCTAAGGTCGTTCGTGCATTTTTTTCACCAGCAACCACACCTAAACAAGAATGACGTCTAGGTCGCTCGGGTTTGCCTCTTGGTCGCTCTAAGGCTCTCTAACACTTTTTTAAACCACTTCCAAACCATTCCCAAGATCCGCTCTCTACCTTTTTCCATTCACCATCGTACTCTAGAAAGACATAGATTGGAGCCATACCTATAATGAATTTTGAAATATAATTGCTAATAGAAAAACATAAATTCAAAAATTATATCACAAATATAAACAACATTAATATTAGAAAAAATTCAGTGCGACTATGAACGACCCCGAATTACTCTGAACGACTAATAGATTTGTAAGGTCGCTCAGAGTCGTTTTGAAAAGAAAAAGATGTGCGACCCTCATTATGCTATGGTCACGTGAAAAGAAATCCAAGTCGTTCCTCCTGGATTATAGTCACGTGTGACCCACTTTGAACGACCTCCGTCATTCGCGCGACTAAGTTTCAGCCAAAGAGGTCATGCGCGATCTGTCATCTTCAACCTCGCCATCTGACATCTTCCAAACCCAAAGGCTTTTTTTTCTTTTACAAATAGTAAAATTTTCGGCTAAATGCACCTATAATATTCAAAATAAACATCGTCCAAAACAAACATTCAAAGAGATTTAGGATAAAAAAACTAACCTTCCAAATTTTGTTCTCCAACAAGTTCTTCCAATAATATCTTCTTCTTCAAAGCACTTAATCAAACAAAATATGACAAAAATGTCTTCAATCTTACGGATTTGTGATGGCTGAGGAGAATGAATGTCAAGAAATCCAAAAAAGTTGTCATGACAGTATGTGAAGAAGGAGAAGAGAGCTCGATGGAGGGTTTGAGGTTCCGTTTTTTTCTTCAAAAAGTAAAATTTGCCATGTCATCTCATTAAATTCCATTACTTATTATTTAATTGTCATATTTTTTTTTTAAAAGTCATTTTGTAAATAAAAATTTTTTAATTGTCATTTTATGAATAAAGCTTTTCTATTAGACTATTTTTACAAAGTGCTATAATATTACCTTCCAATCCGATTGAACCGCATACTGCTTCGAGCATTTCTCGCACTTCCACTTCTACTCGCCATGTTTCCTGTAAAAAAGCTTCTTTATGCCGGTCAGGTCTCCGAGAGCCCGCAACGGGTGGTTATGAACACACGTATTCTCAGGGCAAACGTAAACCCTCTTCATCGGCTTTTTGCTTCAGCTTCCATGAAAGATAGTGTCAGATCTCTCTGACATCCCTTCCCACATATTTCAAGAATCTGTTGGTCGCCATCAGAGTCTTCGGCGACAATGCTATCACCCCGCTGAGAAAATCAAAAGAAGAGAAGAATATGGGGCAATAGGGAAAAGGAAAAACGGAGAAAAACGAAGAGAAAGATGAATCTGTAAAGGGTATTTTAGACAATATAAATGTACGGGTTCAATTCTCAAGTTACAATGTTAAAAATAAAAATATAAAAAAGTGTAAAAATATATGGAAAACTACTACTACTTATAAAATGGTTGTTCTATAAAGTGTTATTTTTATAAATAACTCTTTAAAATACTACAGTTGTTCATGGGTTGAGTTGGTGCGGGGTTAGGCCAATTTTTCTCCCTCCCTAAAGGGTGCGGGTTGCACATCTTTGATCCCAACGATGTTAGAAAAATTTCACAACCCAATGATGTTTGGGTTGACTTGGGACGGTATGGGGTAGATGGGTGGTTGGTTTCAATATTTAAAAAATCAAATACTCAAAGTTCAATCCAACATTCAAAGTTCAATCAAACATTCAAAGTTCATAATCAAATAGAAATAATAACTCCAACATTCAAACAGATAGAAATTCAAAGTTCAATCAAACATCAAACATGAAGCAAAGTAGTCCATCCAACATCAAATATAAAACAAACATAAATTAGTTTACACGCATAAATTAGTCTTAACATAAAGCAACCATAGAAGCTAAATTAAAATATGAAGAAATTAGAGAGTATAAATGAGCTACATGCCTATGGTTAGATATTAAAGGAGGCAAGTTAGAGTGCGAGTTAGGTTGGGTTGTGCGGGCCATTATAGGCCCAACCCACAACCCACCATAAAATTTCAAGTCAGACATTGAATGGGCTGAAAAAAAAAATGCTAAAAATTGCATTTTTTAGGTTAGATTAGAATGGGGTGCATTGAGCCTGTGAGTTTGGCGGATTTTACGGGTTTTGTTAGGCCTCGTTCATTTCACCGATTCGAGTTTAAAATTTGAGTTTTGCTACAGTAAAAAGCTCTAAAAAATAATTACATCTAACTTTTTTACTACAGTAAAAAGTTCTCACATAAAGTCATATTTCAACTCAAATCAATGAACTAAATGGGCCATAGATTTATGAACAGCCATAAAAAATACCCCTCTAAAACATATTACTCCTTTCATTGATTTTTAATATTTAAACAATATTTTAAATGACTAAAATACCCACAAATACAATTACGTTCAAACTCTAAATTTAAAAGACATTTAATTGATAAATTCAGAATCATAATTTAAAATTATTTTTAATTTATGTATATTTTTTATGAAAAAAAATACTCTAATAAACTATGGTTCGAATCATAACACACGAATCTATCTCCGCCGCTTCCTCTCTCCCCATCTTTTCCCTCTCGTTCTCTCTCTCTCTCGCTCTATCTCCACCGCTTCCTCTCTCCTCTCTCGACGACCTACGACCTACGACCTCTCTCTCTCCCCCTTCCCTCGTCCCAGTCTCTCTCCTCTCCGCCAGAAGCTTACCTCTCTCCTCTCTTTCTCCGCCTCCGTCGAACCATGGCCTTCATTTTCGTTCCGGAGTCACTAGCTATGGCCGTCGGCCATCTCGCCGCAGTGGGTTTGGGTTCGGGTCATCTGGTTTTGCTTCTCAGATGCCCTCCCTTTTGCTGTCGTGTCCTGGCCGGCTACTCGTGTCAATGTCGAACGCTGCGTTTCGGTCCTCCGATGGGGTTTTGGGCTCCGGAGGTCGTCTGTTATCGCCACCAACGGAACCTTGACGGCGAATTCCGTGCCGGTATTTGCTTCCTAATTTTTTCGTTTTTTCACCTAATAATTGCTTGTAAATTTTGATTTTGGGAACTGTTTAGTATGCTTTCATGTCCGTTAGGACTTCAATTCTTCTTATTTGTTATTTCGTTAGAATTTTCTTTAAATTTCGATATTTGAAGGAGTTACGATTAGGGTTATGAATTGGTGTATATGTTAAAGTAGGATCTTTGAAATGTTTTCAGTTGAGAATTCTTTTGATAAATCTGCGTTTTTTCTTTTTCCTCTCTTTTTCTGTCTGCGTTTTTTCTTTGTTTGTTTCTCTCCTTTTGCAAATCTTATTTGATCATTTATCATGAAAATAAAATATGTATAACCATACCAAATAATAATAAAGCAGCACCTTGAACCGCATGCATTCATAGTGTGAGATCAACCTCAAGTATTAACTTTTTACATTGTGTGTGTGTGTGTGTATGTAGATCAGTAGATCTATCTATTTGTTGTGTGATAGATATGCAATTATGACATTCTGTCGCGGGTTCATTATTAATTCGATGCAAATTGGCACAACCAACTACTATTTTTCTTTTTTACTAAGATCTTTTTCAGAATGTAATGGCTACTTTTGGCATAGAATATCTTGCGAGTAGAAATGGGAAAATGATGGTGTATAGCGGTTATGGAGGCTGACTAAGACTAGATAATGCACAAAAAAATAATTTTCGAAAGAACTTGATTTGTGTTTGAAGTTTCAATTACCTGCAACTTAACTTGGCTGATCTGGCTGTTGTTTTAAAAATCTTGAAATGCTTTGGAATTTGGACGGGTGGGAACTGATTTCTAACAACTGGTTTTTGCGTCTCAAAAGGCCTGATAAGCATTAAATCGTGCTTTTTTTTTGTCTGATTACGACTTTAGTTCATGTAAGTTTGATCAACTTGACGTTTTGATCTATGAAACAAGTTGGCGAGGTTTGTCTTACTTGAATTTTCCCAAGTGTTCAAAGCACAAAACGAGAATAACTGTGTGTGGAAACTTTCAAGTATAGCATCATGCATTCAATGATGGGGATTTTCATACATGAACAGATGGACTTTGGTTGGTGGATATTTTTGCATGAGAATTAGAGTAAAGACTTGCCGTTGGGTTTTCTTTTGTTTCGTTTGTTTTTTCTTTTCACCACAGAGTTATGTTTGGTGTTGTGTTTGTTGTTATTGTTGTTGTTATTGTTGTTGTTGTTGTTGTTGTTGGTTTTTTTTTTTAGTTATTGTTGTTGTTATTGTTGTTGTTGTTGTTGTTGTTGGTTTTTTTTTATTTTTTTTTATTTTTTTTTATAGTGTGTTGATAGTGATAATTTGCAGATTGGGAATTTCGGAGTTTGATAATGTTTGCGGGGTTACTTATAGATAGCAAGAAGACCTACTTTATTTTTTCTTTTGGAGATTTGAATTGAACTGCTCTTTTTTCTGATTGTCAATGATATTTTCTCAACACTTGCAGGTTTCTCTTGTAGAAGTAAAAGCTATATTGCTCATTCAAGTCGTGTACAATGAGCTCTGACGTTTCCTTGCTGAATCTTTATCATTTGCTATTTATGTAGGTTGATATCACTTGCAGGTATGATGTTTATTGTTTTTTGTTTTGCTTTCACGTACTTTGATTGAGGACTCTAACTTTGTTGATGATCTTGGTATTTTCTACTTTCAACACCTACTAATTTTTTCGTTTACTTAAAACTTCAGCGGAAAAAATAGACTATATTTGATGCTGAACAAAATAAGAATTTGGCTAAAGAACTGTCGTTTATGGATTTTGAAATTTTGTGTTTTTTCTTTGTAATATGAAATTTCTAATTTTATGTAATTTTTTTTATTGGGAAGTGGTAAATTGTTGCTCAATGTGAATTTGTAATTTAGCGTAACCTAACAAACTATGGATCACAGTTTGTCATAATTTGGCAGACTATGGGTCATAGTCTGTCAGTCTGACAGACTATGGATCGTAGTCTGACAGGTTATAACCGGCACCGGCAACCGGAGACCCGTGGCTAACATAAATTGTGAGACTATGGGTCATAGTCTGACGGACTATGGCCAATGCCGGTGACCGGAGACTTACGGCCGGCATAACCTGTCAGGCTATGGGTTATAGTCTGGCAGACTATGAGATATAGTCTTTGACAGACTATGGGTCATAGTCTGGCACATTATGAATCATATAGCCTGACGGATTATGGCCGGCGCTGGCCACTGAAGATCCGTTGACCATGACTGGAGACCCCACCGGCCGACAACTGGAGGTCCCGCCGGCAGCCAGCCGGGGACCAAAGATACCGCCGGGATCTTTTAAATTAGCAATACATCATTAAGGGTATTTTGGTAATCTATTAATGGGCCATTTGATTAATTGTAATTTAAAGGGGTAGAAATAAAAGAGCTAATATTTGGGGGTTAATCATAAGTTGATGTAACATTTTGAGGGTGTAGTTGTAAAAATTACCCTCCTATTATTGAAGTAGAAGACTGAGGAGCAGAAGGCCCTATTTCAACAATTAATGAACTTAAAGAAGATTGATTATTGGACCTCTTATTCATCTGCCCTTTAATGTTAAGCTAGCTTTTAATTGGACACTTCAATATCTTTAATTTCTTTTAGGTGGCATTTGCAAATTATTCCAAATATTGCCAAAGTAAAGTATTCCAAATATTTAATCTATTTTGACTTGGACATTTTAGGTGGCATTTGCAAAGTAAGTATTCCAAATATTTAATCTATTATGACTTGCAAATTAAAAGTAATAATAAGAAAAATTATATGGCAAGGCACCCCACCACAAGAGTTATCCACCTTAATTTTATAATGCAAATTAGACGACATTTATGAGGTGGATGTAACAGTACAATCTAAAAAATCCTCAAAGTATCCATGATGCATCCTATTCATCCCCATATAATATATACACCGTCTGATTTAAATTTGATAGCCGCGATCAATACCATACTGAGTGATCCTACCTAGAATGTCCTGTTATTAAACTCCACGTTTTATTAGCTCAGAAGCTGTCCACTAAGGAAATATTGCGTCTAATATTACCATCTATCTAATTTGAAAGTGTTATTTCGGTTTTTCTGACATAGGATTATTTCATAATGGTCTGGACAGTAATAATCGGCCATACTCTTGCTGCTTTTAAACTTTAAAACCATGTTCTAAGTTTCTAACTACTCCTCAGTGGTGCAGAGATTTTGCACCACGTAACCACACTTGTTATTACTCTTACAAGAATAAATAAATTAATATTACAAGTTATTCCTAGAAAGTGATACTTCTCCTTGTCAAGTATCAATTTGTCTTCATTCCTTGTTAGTATTATCAACATATCAGAGCCACCAAATCAAATCAAACAAGAATCCCTCATAGCTGTTCTGTAAACCGCTTCAAGGGTCAAGCTAATTAGAACTCAGAAAGTGGAGGAGCTAAAAGAAGCACTGAATTACAGAAGAAAAACTCACATGTATAACTTGAACGAACCGCTTATCCAAGAAGTAGAAGAGCAACAACAACAACCTTGTAATTCTCAAACCGATTCTTTCCCATCGACTCTCATCAGATATCTATATGTTGCTCACTTCTTGGCCAGATGGGGTGCCAGGTTTGTTTGTGTGTGTCTATATATATAGTCTATATATATACACATATATATGTACTTTTTGAGTTATTTCCCCTTAGTATTCTTCAGTTCCTTTAGTTCTTATCAGGTTTAATGTTATGATCACGGATGGTTATTTCATTTCCTAATATGGCTTTGTTTGTTCTCAAAAGCGGTAGAAAATCCAGCATTTGAAGGGGCTTTTGTTTTTTTTTTTTTTTTTTTTGTGGCGTTTTAATCAGGATGTGGGAATTCTCAGTTGGGTTGTACATGATAAGCCTTTGGCCAGACTCTTTGTTATTTGCTGCTATTTATGGTGTGGTGGAATCTGCCTCTACTGCACTGTTTGGACCCATTCTTGGACAATTGGTGGATAGATTGACATATAAAAGGGTCTCAAAAATGCCAATTTTTAGTTGTTCATTTAGTATTTTATATCATGTTGGAAGCTTTTTCTCGGCTTTAGTTCTATTCTTCTCTCTAGTGGTTCTACGTCTATATCTTGGTTCTTTTTTCTCCCTGGATTCTCTTTTCTAAATCAAATTTACATATAAAATTGTACTTGGCAGGTTCTCCAACTTTGGTTGGTAACACAAAATCTCTCTTTCATAGTTGCTGGAGGCGCTGTGGTGGCATTAATTGTTTACTCAACGTTGAAGTCGGAAAACTTCAGTGGATTCGTTTTTCTTGTGATATTAACAAACATCTCTGGAGCAATTGGAGTGCTTTCCACTCTTGCCGGCACCATCCTAATCGAAAGAGAATGGTAATCGGAAATAACTCGAACCTTGTTTATACTATTCTACTCGTCTAGCTTACATGAATCCCTAACATCACCCGAAAGACTCACATTTTAAGGATAATGACAAAAACCTCTTATGTGTTTAATCAAAATGATGCGTATCACCCGATGTTTGCAGGAATACAGCATCTAACCCTAATTTCCTCAAATCGTGTTTGGGGATGGTTTTTACACAATTTACCAGGACAGGTTTTAAAGCGATTAGTAGAATGTAAGAGATAGTCTTAACACAATTTATAGAACTTAAAAAATGTAGGAAACAGATGCAGCGTACCTGAAAACATAGGATGAAATGCAACATTTCGATAAAACATAGAGAATCCCGTATTATAACGTGTTTAACTCATGATCTTGAAACTGACAACATGTATATATTTTTCATTAATTCGATGTTTATAATGAATTAGGATTGTGGTGATATCAGAAGGGCATTCGCCCGACCATCTAACGAAGATGAACTCGGTCATTAGACGCATTGATCTCACTTGCAACTATGTGCTCCTGTGGTTACTGGCTTCATTATCAGTTTTGTGTCACTAAAAGCTTCCGCTCTGACCTTGGCTCTATGGAATACTATATCAGTTTCGATGGAATGTTGGCTTTTCATCTCCGTGTATAACGGGATTCCAGCTTTAGAACAAAGTAGCCAGAGGAGGGCCTCAAGAATATCTTCACAAAGTGATAGTGAAGATAGAAAATCCGTTTCTCATCGGCAGAGAAAAAGTTTTCTTTCTCATGACCAGGAAAGTGCAGAAGTGAGGAAAGTTTCATAACAAAAGTTACTTGATTGGTTTCAAGTGTTCCATATCTTAATGCATGGAGAGTATATTTGCAGGAAGATGTTGTATTTCCTGGAATAGCTCTGGCTTTGTTATATTTCACTGTTCTCAGGTGAAACCTTTTTCTTTTCTTTTTTGCTTTAAGTTATTAGCTGAAGGAAAACAATATATAGTTTCATAATATATCATAAAACTAAAATATAACTTGTTATATGTAAAAGAAAGGGACAAAATTTTGTTAATTTATGATTAAATTTCTCATGATGTGTATTATAGTTCTTACCTGAAATCTATAAAAACAACAATTTTTATAAGGGGGAATGAATATAAACAACTAAAAAGTTCTACCACTGGGACATTTAAGTATATCCTACAAACTTCCCTCTGATCAACATGAGTTTTGTGTTTTTTCTTGTGGCTTTTCATTCACTTACTAAATGGTTCAAGTCACCTTTTTGTGTGTGTGTGTGTGTGTGTGTGTTTGTGTTACAGTTTTGGAACATTAATGACAGCCACCCTAGAATGGGAAGGGATACCAGCGTTTGTCATCGGAATAGCGCGCGGTATTAGCGCTGTGATCGGCATTGCTGCAACACTCGTGTACCCAATTTTGCAATCTCGTATTTTAACACTTAGAACAGGACTCTGGTCTATTTGGTCTCAGGTAAAAACTTCACCACACATAAAAAAGCACTTCAGAGTGATTGTCGTGAATAAATTTTAGTAATTTCTTGTTCATTCCTCCTAAAGACAACTAAGAAATGTCTTCCTGGGTTGGTTCACATGTAGTGGATCTGCCTCCTGGTTTGTGTGGCTTCAATATGGGCTCAAAATAGCATCATATCTGCGCATATGCTGATGGCAGGAGTGGCATTATCTCGGCTTGGGTTGTGGCCTTTTGACTTATCTGTAATTCAACAAATGCAAGTAAGAGGAAAAAAAAAAATAATAATAATTAAAAAAAAATTTGTGTGTCAAAGTAGAACACTATTCTTACCGTTAGATTTTCAGAAATATTAACAATAGACAATTGGTTCGCAGTTTAAACTTTAAACCATATTTTTGACCTTTTTTGTATAGTATATTTTCTCACAATGATTGAGATTTTATTTGTGATAAAATTAGAACTACTCTTTTGACACTAATAAAAATGATAACCATAATACATTAAGGGTATTAAGTTAGTAAAAATAAAAGTGCATAAACACAAAGGATTAGATTGAAAAACGGAAGAATAATAAACTAGACCAGCAGACTAGAATTATACATAAATTTAAACAACAGAACTAGATAACTGGATCAACATGAAAATAAAATAAAAGGACAGGGTAGCTGGATTAATTATAAAATAAAAGGACATGATTGGATAACTGAATTAATCAACTAAAAGAAATGAAAATAAAGCATGGAGCAGTTCATAGAACTGGAAAATAATATTAAATAAATTACATAAAATGTAAAAATTCTGAAAAGGAAAGAGATAATAGCTAAATGAACCAAGTATTATGAATAGGTTTTATTATAAAGACATATTTTAAGTGTAAATAATACTACAAACATAATTGAAAATTTAGGCTTTGTAGCTCAATAGCTTTTAGATTAGGATCTTGATCTTATTTGATATCTAGAGGGACTTTTTGATTGTTTAGAATAAGAAAGAAAGAAAGAGATATGTGTATCTAGGACTTAGACGGTTGATATACTTGGCTGAAATTTGAAGATGGAAGGAAGAGTGAAAGGAGAAGAAAGAACTAAAGGGAATGAAAGTTTACCGATTTTTCTTTTTGGTTGATTGTATCTTGTTTCTATAAAATGACTGAGAATTTATAGACTTCTTATCCTTAGAAACTTCTAAAACCAGTCTCTTGATTTGTATAGTGGTTTTCTTGAAGCTGATCAGGTTTTGTATGCCCTTTGTCAACTATTATTGAGGCTGATCAGGTGTCAAACACCATTTGACATGTATTTTTTAGACTGGTTAGGTGTCAAACGGCCTTTGACACTTGTTCTTTGAGTTGTGTAGCTGTTGAATGGTTGTTTGAAACCTGCTTTTTTGTTGTCTAGCCGATAGCCCTTTAAAATACTTAGTTTTCTTTAACAACTAACACCTTTGAATCTTATTGTGGCTGTCCTTTTACAGACAGTTTTTAGTTATCATCTTTTCTAAACTAATCTTAGTAATAACTTGAATTTTAGTTTAAAAAATTTGACAACTAAAAAAGCTATTAAAAGGTGCTGGTTGCTGAAGAAAACCAAGTATTTTAAACTATCAACTTGACAATAAAAATCATGTTTCAAACAACTTTTCAACAGCTGGATAGCATCAAGAATAAGTGTCAAAGTGTCGAATGATGTTTGACACCTAACCAGCCTCAATGACAACTGTAAGGCATGCAAAATGTAATCAAATTCAAGAAATCCACTATATAAATTAAGAGACTGGTTTTAGATATTCCTAGGGGCAAGAAGTCTATAAATACTTGGATATTTAGAGAAACAAGACACAACCAGTGAGAGAAAAATCAACATACTTTCATTCACCTCAAGTCCCTTTTATGGTTGTTTCTTCTCCTTTTCATCTTCCTTCCATCTTCAAATTTCAGCTAACTTGTAAAGGACTGGATTGGAATGAACTCTAGTTAAAAGTTATCTCATGAACTAGACAAAAAGTCCTTTAAAATGTTCGCCAAACACAATATTAAAATGTCATTCTATACAGTCCTCCCTAATCATGCGCACTAAACAGCCCATGTTGTACTATTAGACTGGTTCTTGATGAATGAATGACTGGGGACAAACCCCTATTCATATTTATTCGTGTATACCTAACTTGTTTCACTTCTTCCTCTTCCTTTGTTTTTGGTTCTTTGCCACATTTGAAAGGATTATGTTCCGGAGTCGGATCGCTGTGTGGTAGGAGGTGTTCAGAACTCTCTTCAATCGAGCATGGATTTGATGGGTTATGTCATGGGAATACTCATCTCAAATCCACAGGTAGTTTTGCATGTTTATGAACATCACACACCCTTTTGCTTCAAACATTTAGTAACATTTTTTGAACAGTTGCTCATGCTATAATATGTTTGATCAGGATTTCTGGATATTGATATTGATATCCTTCGGTGCGGTAACATTAGCTGCATTGCTCTACACTTGTCATGTTTACACAATAAGGAAGCACCTCTTTCACTTTGAAAAGCTAATTTTGTGGGTCCAATGCTTCACTAGGCCACGTGGAAATGCACTACTTGGTTGATATAAGTGAATATGTTATGATAAATTTATGTATCCTATGATTGTCACCCCAAATTACTGTTGTTAGAGATTAATTTCTTGACAATTAGATCAATTTTCATGTATCAAGGTAAGAAAAATCTTTTCCTTTCAAACCAAGGTAAGAAAAAAGTTTATGATTATAAATCAATCAACCATAAATCTTTCAAGGAAAATTCAAACCAAGTAAACTTGACCTTCCAAATATCAACTTCTGCCTTTTTCTATATAGTCATTGTTCTTTGATTTATTTTCTTGAAAGAAGGAAAACAAATTCCGCTAGCTTAATGATCAAGAAACTCATAATCCAAAAAAAAAAAAAAAATAGATATATATAT
>NW_010358595.1:0-12985 GCF_000414095.1 Morus notabilis | reverse complement strand
TATATATATATATATATATCTTTATATGCAATATGTTTTTATGGATACAATAAAATGCAGCACTACTCGAGAGTACCATTCTGCATTAATCCTACATATTATTGAGGGTCTCAAAGCTATAGCTGATAGTTTGAGTTTTTTCAGGAAAAAAATAGAAAAATAAAAAAATATATTATTGGGCTGGGATCAGAGATCGTTGGGAGGAGTCAGTGCTGCAAACAGTGGGCATAGTGTATTATTGGTCTGAGGACGATGGCAGAAAACAGTGGGCATAGTGAGGCTTTGTTAAAAAAAAAAAAAAAAAAAAAAAAAAAAAACACCCCTGTTGGTGTCAGATTGGGGCTTTCATCAAACCCAGCAAGAAGACTGAAGATTGAGTCCACGAAGGCCACGACCTTGGACACAGGTCCAGTTAATTGAGCCCAATGAGCAGAAACGGCTTGATTAAAGTAATACGGGCAGCCCAATTAGGAGAGGCCGCTAGCACAGTCGAGCCATACCATAGATGGTGAGTCGATCCCTCTCGGGAGTTCATCTTCACTCCGCAACAATAGGCCTAAAACTGCCCATGATCTCAGATGATCCCTCAGTGCACCGTGCGAAGACACGTGTTAGTGCCCAAACTATCCCGCTACCCATATTGTGGATGTTTAGTTCATAGATTCAGAATTATTTTTGATTTACATGTATTTTTTGTGAGAGAAAATACTGTAACGAACTACGAACTATGATTCGAATTAAGGTATAAATTCACCAACCAAACAACCCAGAGTGGATAGACCACAACTTGAGAGAATGGAGGGATCCTATCTATAAATAGAGGTAGCAGACCCATCGGAGGGGGTTACGATCCCCATACTGATCCTCATACTTCAGTCTCGTTCATTTTATCGATTCGAGTTTAGAATTCGAATTAGAATTTAAATTTTGTTACAGTAAAAAGCTCTCAGAAATAATCACATTTAATTTTTTTTATTATAGTAAAAAGCTCTCACATAAAGTCACATCTCAACTCGAATTAATAAACTAAACAGGGCCTTCATATTTCTTTTTTACTTTTGCTTTGGATAGCGGAGAGAGGAAATTCTGAGAGCAGCCTGTACTTGTAATCATGGCCCGTTACTAACGTTTTTAAAATGATTTTGTTTTCAATACAAAAGTGAAAATAAGTTTGTTTTGAGAATCATTTTAAAATCGATTTTAGAATTGCGTTTGGTTAGTTTTGTAAGAGATTATTTTGAGTATAATAAAAAAGTGAAATTGTGTTTGGTTATAATTATTAGTTAATATATTATAACATTGTTAATAATACTAAAAAATAAAAACATACTAGAAAAAATAACTTTTAACCTTTTTTTAATTCTTTCACAAAAATCTTTTTCAATATTTTCTGTTTTCGTTTTCAAAACATACTAAACAAACAAGATTTGCAGACCGTTTTTATTTTTATATCTCAAAAGACGTGTAAAAATATTTTCAAAAACAATAAAAAACTAATTCCAAAAGCACTTCATATTTCCAGAATAGTGAAGAAAGTCTACAACAGTGGACGTAGCTCATTTTAGAGTGAACCATTATAAATCTTAGTCTCACTATTTTATCTTTCGCGCAATTTCCTTGTTGTTTTAATTTCCTTTTTGTTCATCTAATAAAATAATCTAATTAAACGGTTAATAAGGCAAACATGGTTTGGCAACGGTGATCAAAGGTGCAAGTCATTTTTTCATTGTTAATTCATTCCTAACTTGTTTATATTTGACTATAAAGACACGTCTACGACTCTTATTTAAAAAAGAAGTAAAAATTTTGACTCATACACTTTTAAAGAATATTTGACTCATTTTCTAGCAAATTAATCCTAATGTTTGGACTTCCGTCCAGAGAATGCTCATTTTGTTATTTAAGAACAATGCTAGAGAGGTTCTGATCATCATATATTCATTTGTTGTGAAGCAAATAGGACCATTATTCTAAACTCTTATGATATTTTAGGATTCGTCTACCTTGATTTTTTTTAATAGAAAAAGAGCCACAAGTGGTTGTAAGACGAAATATACATATAATATTGCAAGAGAGAGAGAGTGGAGGGGTTTTTTTTTTTGGTGTCCTTTTCTTTTTGTGAGAGTACTAAGTAAAGAGAGAGGAACTAAACAATTGTAAATACGAAAATGTCATTATATGTACAAAGGTGTACTCTTGTCCTCGATGTTCATTGTCCCGTGCATGAACTGTGTATCCAACAAGCAACAGCTACTTTTATTTTTATTTTTATTTTATATGAACAGGCAACAACTACTTATGACTTGGTCTTCAAATGTTTGTTTATAATCATTAATCAATTTATTACTGTTTTCACTCTTACATTGTATATAGAAATTATATTTTCGTTTTGTGCTTACTTGTCATGCACCAATGCATTGCTTTTCTTTTTCCCTTTCCTCCATAGGCCAACTCATAAATGTATATTGAAATTATATTTTCCTTATTTGTTCTATTTTAAACAAAATCAGAGCTGAGGATATAAAATATAATCTAATCAGTGGTAGAACTTCAGGCGGCGAACTACTGGAAGCTTAAAAATTTTCGGGCTCGGCGGGCAGGCACCATTCGCCGCCCGTCCATCCTAATTTCCCGGGCTCGGGCTCGGACAGTCCGAGAAAAAACCATTCCCGGCAGCCCACCGCCGGTGGGGGAACCATGACTGCCGGCTGCCGTTTTCTTTTTTTTTGAATTTTCCACCGTAACCCGTTGCCCGAAAACCCAAAAAATGACTAATTTTTTGAATTTTTGCCCGACTCGACCTGAACATATGTTTTGACCGTTAGCCCGAATTTTGAATGCAACGGCTCTATTTTCCCGACCCGACCCGACGCCCGCCTGGCCGACTCCAACGGCTCTTTTGTTTTTACCGTTGGCCAAGCTGCCCGAACCTGACCCGACCCGCAGAAAATAAAGTTACTGTTGAAGTCGAATTTTTTCGGGATTTTTTGTTTTCAAGCCAAACAATTCCCTATAAATACCCCTTCTCCCCCAACCATTTTCCTCACCTAAAAACTCTCATCAATCTCTTTCAAACTCTCTTAATCTCTCTCAAATCTCTCTTAATCTCACTCAAATCTCTCTTAATCTCGCTCAAATCTCTCTCAATCTCTCTTAATTGCTCTCAAAGCGCTCTCGATCTCTCTTATTTTTCATAATGGATTCTTCCGGTTATGATGGTGATATTCCTGTTGATGCCCAATTCAACATTGAAGAAGGGCAATTTCCAACTAATGTTTTTCAAACGCAGGAATCACAAACACCAGAAAGAGCTGCTGAGGAAACTGTAAATCCGAGCCGTGGTAGACGTACGAGAGGTTGTGGACCTCATGGTTGTAATGATGGTGGGCATGGAGGAGAGACAAACGGAAGTGCTAGTGCAAGTGTTGTAAGTTCCAAGAAGAAATGCAAGCACACCTCAACAGTTTAGGAGTACTTCAACACATTCGAGGAGGTCGACAATAACGGTAACATTAAATACAGAGCTCAATGCAAATATTATGGTGATAAATTATAAGGTAATACTATTCACGGCACAACACACTTGAGAAGACACTCCGAAAAGTGTCTTCAAAAGCAAGGAGGCGGACCCGATCTCCGCCAAACACAATTATCATTTGACTACCAAACCGGCGGTCTAACCACTTGGAAATACGATCCGCAAGTCGATTGTATGGAAATGACATGATTAGTAGCCACATTAGATCAGCCACTTAGTTTTACCGAACAAAGGAATTGGCAACGTTGTTGGTTGCCGAATCAAATTCGGATGCGGAAGCGTGGCGGGGAGGCGGATCAAGTATAATAAAAATTTTCATAAAACTTTTGAGATACTCTATAGATTATATTAATTTATGCACGAATAAATTAATCACATTAATTTATATATCAAGAACTCAATTAGGAAAAATACCTGGAGGCCGACTCGGATGATAACTTGAGTTCTTTGACCACAAACGATCCTTGCTCCAAGCTTTGTGTTTAGAAAACCAAAGTCTTCCACGTTAATTCCTTAATTCCACATAGACGTGTGTGTGGGCACACGTGAGACAAAACAGGTTTTAAAAACACATGAATTTTCACAAACACCAACGCATGCACGATATGGAATTTTTTGGGAGAAAAAATTTTCCTCTTCTTTCTATAAAAGGGAATTCGGCCAACCCTTTAAAGTATAGGTTAAAAAATTGTCACTCGTAATTTTTCATCATGCCTTATTTATAGAGTAGAAGTCTAACTTTTAGAAGGAATCATATCTCTTTCTCCTATTTTAAATTTTGAACAAAAATTCTCCTCTATCCTTATCTCTTGTAGCCAGCCATCCCTTAGGGTTTTTACTCTGTGTGTGGCGCCAATCTCAGATAGGGAAGGAAGAGAAAATCATCCTTTATCCTGTAGTCCAATTTTAATTCAAATTCAAATTCGAATTTAAGTCAAACTTAAATTAATTTGAATTCTAAATTGAACAACTTATCAAATAAGTTTAAAAGGATAAATTTAAATTATGTTCATGATTCAAATTCAAATTTAAATAATCATATTATTTAAATAATAATTAATTCTCAATTAATTATTTTTTGAGTATTTAATTTTAGAATTCTGTAATTCTAAAATTCTCATTTTGTCCTTTGCCTTTGGTAGAATTACAAGGACGACGCGGGGACTAATGGACCTATAATCCCGAGCTCCAATGAAATTAATAATTAATTAAACACTTTAATTAATTAATTAATTATATTAATTTCAATAGTTACTCAACTATAAACTTGAAATTGAACTCTCAGAATTATAGACATTAATTACTTCTAAACTGTGAAGTGTCCATTTGATATAGTCATTGCATATAGATCAATCCTCCATAAATAATTCATAATTAGAGTCAGGTAGAATCCGTTAACCTCTCTAATTATATTTTCATCCTTGAGTACCATTAATTCTCTAATGGATAGTGATTCATAAAATAAATTCATGAACCAGAGCACTCTTACTAATCCAAGTACCGAATCAACACTCAAGAGAACTATTTATCTACTTCTTTTTCAAGAAGGAATGGATTCCATCTCCTATAATAACATTCCCGACTACCTATTTCATCATGTCTCCAAAATACAACGAATATGATTCAGGGTCTCAGAATCCGTACTGAGTAAATTACAAGACACAAATCCATAAATAGGAGTTTGTTAAGAACTCAGGATTAAGATCATTCTATATATGACCATCTGTAGACTTAATTAGAATTTCTATGCTTAACGAAAATTATTAGAAATTCATATTCTGTCTGTGTCCCTGTTCCACACAATCTCATTATGCGAAATACACTCATTCAATATCTCACCATATTAACAGTGCGGATAACACTGTTCCATTCTAAATGGGAATGACATGTATTAATAATGTTTTAATTAAGGATTTTAAACTTTAATTAAATTCATTATGAACAACATTTTTGATTATTATCCTTAAACATTATCCTCTCGTATATAACACTTATATACAATGTTTAAGGTTACATAAATAATCACGGAATTTTCATTTGATATTCATAAAATATTCATAAATATATGCACATATAATAATGAATAAACTCTTTTATTAATTAAATAATAAATATCCTATTACATCTCATGCTTCTAGGACACTATTCCCAACAAGCGTTATATTAAAATTGTACATAATCCTAATGCACAATTTTTTTTTTAAGAACTACTCTTAGGAAAGATGGATTAAAATTATATAAACAAGAAAGGGTAGCATTAATCAACCTTCTACACTCTGCTAGTGGTTGCATTGCGTTAACGGTGAATATTTGGTCCGCCGTTATTAACAAAGATTATTTAGCTGTAACCGGACATTATTTTAAAGGTTTTGATTTAGATAAGAGAATATTAGGTTTTAAATGTGTTCTAGGATCACATATCGCTGATTTAATAGATAGTACAATTTTATCTGTCATTGATGAATATAGTTTAAGGGATAAAGTAATGGCTATAACATTAGATACTGCTACTGCAAATACTAAAGCAATAGAACTTTTTAAAAATGATTTAAGTTTATTCGGTAATAATGATATATTTCACCAACGTTGTGCATACCATGTAATTAATTTAATAGTAAAATCCGGTTTAAAATCAATGTCAGGTCATATTAAAAGAATTAGAGATAACATTACATGGATTCAAGGTAGTAATCAAAGAATACAACATTGGTTTAGGTTTCTACAAGCATGCAATCAAAATCCTAGAGCATTAGCCTTAGATATGCCCGTAAGATGGAACTCCACTTATATAATACTTGAACAATGCATCCCCTATAAAGATGCTATAACAAACTGTGTTAGTGCAAAATTAGGACCATGATTTATAGACAAAATTGATTGGCAAATTGTCAAATTCTTGTATGACTTTTTAGGTAGATTTCACGAAGTTACTTTAAAGCTTAGTGGAACATATTACCCAACGTCACCATTAGTGTTAAGAGAACTTTTAAGAATGGCTATTTTATTTAGTGAATTTAGGACACACGATGTTTTATGAGTTCTTATCGCTTCTATGGAAAAGAAGTTTAAAAAATATTGGGCTAAATTACCAGTGTTGTATGGTTTCGGTGTTATTTTTGATCCTAAATTAAAATTAGAAGGTTTAGAAAGTGGATTAGAAAACTTAGGTGACTTTTTAGATATCGACTGTTCTGACCAATTTCCTATTATAAAGGGAAAAATATTATCTCTTTATAGCTTTATGAAAGTAGGTATAGAAACCTAACTCGTGTAGAACAACCGCAACAACGAGACGACAATCCGCATTCATTCTTGAATATTTTCGGGTTGAAGAAGAAGAAGAAGACGACGACGACGACTGAAGGTTAAGAAGAATCTAAGAGTGAATCTTCATCAAGAGTTAGCGGTAACAGCGGTAACTTCAACGAGTTAATGGCGTACCTGAGTGAGGGCTTAGTAGTCGACAATAGTGAAATGTTTGATTTGGTTCAGTGATGGAGGGCACAAGCATTAACTTGGCCGATCCTAACTCGACTGGTAATGGATATTTTTTCGATCCTAGTCTCCATTGTTTCAGACGAACAAGCCTTCAGTACGACTGGCCGAATACTTGAAGAACGTAGAAACACATTGCAACAGGACATTGTTGAAGCTTTGATGTGCATCAAGGATTGGGATCGTTCCGATCAACGCTTACACGATACAATTTCACCGGCAAGCCAAGAATGGATCGATGAATTTAATAGATTAACTTTTAATTTTAAAGACGTTCATTTAGCTTCAAATTAAATTCTATGATTGTAATTTGTAAATATTTATTTACTTTGTACAGTGTTATTGTAATCTTGTATAGACTTTGTAAGTTCATCAAATTTGTAATTCGTCTCAGAATGATTGAACTCTTTTTTTCTTACCAAGTTTTTATCCCAATTGGGTTTTTCTTGGTAAGATTTTTAACGAGACAATCATGAATTACAAATTTAAAAATTAATAAATAAATAATTTTTTATATAGGTCGTGTTCATTTCAAATTTTAAATTGCAATCTCCCTTATAATTTTTGTATAATTTTTACAGTAAATAACTTAAAAATCATTTATATACAGACTATATACAATTAATAAATAAAATTATATATATTATAGTATATAAATATATAAAAAATATTAAAAAAAAAATTTATGGCTCCTATGGCGGGCTCGGGCTGCCCGATCGGGCTCGGGTAGCCAAAACCTGCCCGAAGCCCATCCATGGTCTTCCTCGAGTTAGGTCAGGCAACCCAAAAATTTGGGCTTGGGCTAGCTCAGTCATCAGGTAGAAATTCAAAATTTTCGGTGGTCACGGACGGTGCGTCTAAAGTTTCAGTACTAAATCCAATAGGTTGGCTACTGTCATATGATTGGTAGGAAATATGTACGTTCTCCGCTATAAATAGAAAATAACTACGTTAAAAAGGTACATAAAAAATTAAACGCACACATATGACTCTTTGTAATTTTTCTTAAATCAAGCTTTCTTCTTTTCTATTTTTTATTTATACAAAATATCGGATCGGACTAGAGCTCCTCCACACCTAGTCCCCACCCCGCCTTTCTTTAGTTACTATATAAGAATGGTCACAATATTATGAAATTAGCATATTGTGTGAGTAGGTACTAACTTCACTCTTTTATACTCTTTAATTAATTAATCTTGCTGGAAAATAACCTCCACGAGCTAAGGAGCAGTAATCCTAGAATTTGAATAACTTTACACAATTTCATTTTAAAAAAATAACAACTTTACACATGGTCAGAATATTATAAAATTAGCTTATTGTTTGAGTAGGTACTAACTTTACTCTTTTTACCTCTCTAATTAATTAATTTTTACTACTTTGAAATAACCTAACGAGCTAAGGAGCAGTAAACCTTGACTTGTCAAATGGGCCGGGCCATCCATGGACAGCCCGTAACAATGCTGGATTCGGCACGGCCCGGTACGGTACTGTTACGGGCCGTGCCAGCTCGGCACGTTTGATGGGCTAGGGCTGGGCCTCGGCTTCTCAGCCTGCGGCCCAAGCCTGGCCCTAGCCTGTGAAGGCACGCTACCCGGTCCAAGCCCAAGCCCGGATTCGGCCCGTCCTAGGACCACGAAACGGCCCGTGAAATGGCCCGCCAAACGGCTCGCAACCCGTTCAGATTGTGACCGTTGGGCCCTTCACGGGCCCAACAGTCGGCCTATGACGGGCCTCTCGTTAGGCCCGTCACGGGCCGACCATTGGGCCCGTGAAAGGCCCAACGGTCACAATCCGAAAACCCCCAAAAAATCCCCTATAAATACTCCTTAATTCCACCATAAATCCCACACAATAATTCACTCTTAAGTTCTCACCTCACTCTCATTCTATCTCTAATCTTGTCACTTTAATTTTGATTCTAAGCTTTTTTCTCGCGATCAATCATTTTCTTGCTCTTTCATTTACAAAGTTTAAGTTCAATCAATTTCCATAAAATGGCCGCATCAAACTTCCCTGATTTCACTGCTCTTCCGTTTTTTTTATGAGTCATTTTTTTAGGATGAAATGATGCCTCCCAACCCCACCCCCACTGAACAAGAAAATACTCCGGTAGATAATGCTTCAGTGCACAACGAGGAAGTTGGAGAACGCACCAGGAGAAAAAGACCGCGAACTACTCCTGCATGGCAGCATTTCACAGAGGAGCCCCGACCAAATCCAAAAACAGGTGAAATGGAAATTCGTGCGGTATGTAAGTATTGTAAAAAACATTTTTCTAATAAAAATGGTGAGGGTACTGGTCATCTGGATAGACATTGGAAGTATGTCCACTGTTGCACCAAGGTGGGAGTGTGGACTCCCGCCAACAAACACTATCACTCACATCACATAGGTTGCAAAATTTTACATACGATGCACAACGTGCTCGTGAGGCACTAGCTAAATTTCTAGCTAGTTCCGAATTGCCTCTTTCTTTTACAGATGATGCGTCGTTCGAAGAATTCATACAGACGGCCTTCTATCCACAATTTAAACGGGTAAGTAGAAACACAACTCATTCTGATTGCATGAAAGTGTTTTATGCAATAAGACAATCTCTTGTTGATAATTTTATGACTTTTAATGCTACCGTATCTTGTACTTCTGATCTATGGGAGGGGTGCAATAAAACTGGATATTTATGCGTCACGGTGCATTATGTTCAAGACAAATGGGTTTTACAAAAAAGAATAATAGGTTTTCGTTTATGTCCATATCCTCATAACGCATCAGCTATTTTTAGTACAATAATGGAAATTTTTAGGTTTTATGGGATAGAAGATAAATTTTTAACTATTATTTTTGATAATACGTCAGCTAATATGGCTGCAATTAACATGTTTAAACGTAGTTTGAAACCAGCATTTAGGGGGGGGGGGGGGAATTTTATCAACGGTGTCCGTGTCACATAATTAATTTAGTAGTTCAGGCAGGAATTGAACATATTTCAGCTAATCTAATAAATATTAGAGAATCTTTATCCTTCATATCTAATTCTGGAGCTCGACCCCAAGAATTGAAACAATATTGCAAGAACAGTCAGATGCGCCCAAGAAAGTTCCCCACTGACGTGAGACATAGGTGGAATTCCACCTATTTAATGTTGAAGGCTGCATTCCCGTATTCGGAGCTCATCACAACGTATGTAAACAGTAAGAATGATCAACTTTTAATTTTCAATACATATTGGCAGATTGGTGAGTATTTTTTTTTAAATTTCTAGAAGTTTTTTACAATGCTACTGAATTACTTTCTGGAGTTTATTATCCTACTGCACATTTAGCTTTACATCAACTATTTAATATTTCAGAAATATTTTCTTATTATAGGGATACATACCTTTTTGGAGACATAGTTAAGTTAATGGAAGCTAAATTTAAAAGTTATTGGTCAGGTTGTCCTATGTTATATGCATTAACAACCATTTTAAATCCTAGGTGTGGAGTAGATGAGACTGAATCATTGATGACTGCTACAGCATAAAATTTAGGAATTGATATGCAACTAACTATTACTAACGCTAAGAAAATGTTAGAAAAGGTATTTAGTTTGTATGAAGCAAAATACAACACAGGTAAAAAAGAACAGGGAACTTCGACGTCAACTAGCAGTTTGGGGCCTAAAGGACCATCGTGTTCTTGAAAAAGAAAGAGAAAACAGCAAGATCATTAACAACACAAGCGTCTACCGAACCAGTAAAATATTTTGAAGTAAATTTTGTAATCGATGACGACAAACTATACATCTTACAGTGATAGAAGAGCAAGACCGATCGTTTTCCAACACTGTCCGTAATAGCTCGTGACATTTTGACAACTCCAGTGTCAACGGTAGCATCGGAGCAAGCATATAGTGCAAGCAACCGAATTCTTGATGAGAAGAAAAGCAGAATGCATCCAGATATCTTGGAGGGACTAATGTGCGTTAAAGACTGGGAAGATGCCAGAAGATGAAAACAACAATACACGGATGATTCAATACAAGACTATTTTTCTAACTTAGAAATAACAGAATCTTTTAGAAGCACTTAGGTTTGTACTTTACTATTCCTACTGCACTCTTTTTTCCTTCGCTAAGGTTTTGTCCCGATCTCCCCACGGGTTTTACTTGGCAAGGTTTTTAACGAGGCAGTCATTTATGTATACTTATTCGTATTATCTCAATTCAATAAAATCACATCTTTTGATGGCATATGATATATATATATATATATTAATTAAATTTTAAAAAGAAATTACAAGGACCAAGGCTGGCCCGTGAAGGGCCTGGGCCCTGGCCCTTATAGACTAAAGTCGCGGGCCTGGACCGGGCCTGAATTTTTCTCCTCAGGCCCAACCCAAGTAAAACCTTGCACTGTGCAAGGTCATGCCAAGCCTGGCCTAGGCCTATCACGGGCCTGAGATTGAACATGCCGTGCCGGCCCGACACGGCACGTTTGACATCTCTAAGTAAACCTAGTATCAGAACAACGTTACACGATTACATTAAAAAAAAAAAAAAAAGAACAACTTTACACATGGTCACAATATTATGAAATTAGCTTATTGTTTGAGTAAGTACTAACTTTACTCTTTTGTACTCTTTAATTAATTAATCTCTGCTAGAAATAACCTCCTCGAACTAAGGGAAATGAAACTTAACATCAGAACAACTTTTACACAATTTCATTTAAAAAAAAAAAAAAGAACAACTTTAGACATGTGGAATAAAAATCTATCAACAGCTCCATTATATTTTTGCAGATCCACAGTTTATCTATTGCATTTTGCTTCCATTTCCGTTTACATTAGATGCCATACTATGGTACATAACATATTCCTCTAATCGCCTAGGGGCTACGTGGTATCTTTTGAATCCACTAAAAACGTTCCTCTATAAATCACATTAGTAATTTTTTTCCCCCTAGTAAGAGTAACTTTATTTAACCTGTAAACTAAAACCATATAACTCATCTCTATTAAAAAAAAAAAACAAAAAAACAAACAAAAAACAAAAAAGAAAGAAGAAAGAAACCACATAACTCACAAATGGTGAGACGTGGATCTCATTAGGTTGGAGTTACCATTTGTGAGCAATCAGGATGATTTTTGTTTGGATAATTAAGCATCACTAGTGAAACAATTTATTAAAATGCTACACATCATATCTCTTTTCTTCATAATTTTTCTGGAATACGTGCGAAAAGGCTTTTAAAAAAAAAAGTAGGCAAAATGTTTTTTTTTTTTTTTCCCGAAAGGAGAATTATATTTAACTAAACAAAAGATACAAACATTAATGTGAATAACCTCGTTGTACATAAAACAAAACACTCATCTGTGACCAGATTCATCAATAAAATATAATTGAAGCTAACAAAGAATGATGCATACCAAGACCTGATTATGAGAAAATTCTTCGGCACACCTACTTAAGCACGCATAAAGCTCATTTTGATAAGATCTCTTTACAATCAATTAAGTCCGTCGATTAATGCAGATTAACATTTCATTTTACTAAATTCCCAACTTTTCAAAAATTAGAAAATATGTGTTTTCTAATTTAATAATTTTAATTTCTGTTAAATCATTGACTAATTGTTTGAAGTTATTGGTTTTAAAACCATTGATTAACATTGATAAATTAACCGATGTAAATTATATACTTATTTTTATATAAATCATTGGCAGAAACAATATATTAATCCCGAAATAAACCCCAAATTCATTAAAACCTATTTTGATTGAGAATTTAAAAGGCAAGGAAAAAATGATTGTAAAGATTTATATCCAAAGACTTCGAGCAGGAGGTAAAGAAAAGAGTTATCCGGCGGGGAAAAAAAAAAATTAAGAAAGGGTTAAACTTGTAAAAAAATTGAGATTCACAAAAAAAAAAAAAAAAAAAAAAAAAAAAAAAAAAAAAAAATACCCCCAC
>NW_010358594.1:590-800 GCF_000414095.1 Morus notabilis | reverse complement strand
TGATCTATGACTGCCACGGGAACGGCAAAAAGTTTTGCTGTCGTAACGGCACCCATAATCTGCCAGATCGAGGCTCTCCTCGCACTCTACGAATTGCACGGGAACGGTGACAACTTTTGGTGTCGTAATAGGGCCCATCAGCCGTTAGATCGTACCTCTCTTCGCGATCTACAGCTGCCACGTTTTCGGCGAAAACTTTTGGTGTCCTAA
>NW_010358594.1:0-327 GCF_000414095.1 Morus notabilis | reverse complement strand
TGCGATCTACGATTGCCACGGGAACGGCGAAAAGTTTTGCTATCGTAACGGCGCCCATAATCCGTCAGATCGAGGCTCTCTTCACACTCTACAACCACCACGGGAATGGCGATAACTTTTGGTGTCGTAACGGGGCCCATCAGCAGTTAGATCGAACCTCTTTTCGCGATCTACAGCTGCCACGTTTTCGGCGAAAACTTTTGGTGTCCTAACGGGGCCCATCGGGCGTTTGATCGAAGCTCTCTTTGCGCCCTACAACCACCACTGGAACGGTGACTACATTTGGTGTTGAAATGGGGCCCATCAGCGGTTTGATCGAAGCTCTCT
>NW_010358593.1:0-946 GCF_000414095.1 Morus notabilis | reverse complement strand
CCGATATTTAGATATGCAAATAAATTATAATTTGAATTGGGAATAAAATGAGAACTGTATTTAGATAAAGTGTTGAAAACTATAATTAGAGTTTTGTAACAAATCTTATAAAATTTCATTGTAAATGACATCAAAAAATATGCAATATGGATGAGGATTTGTTCATTTATTCATTATGAACACATTAAAAAAAAACATCTCAATCGGAATTAAAACGATGAAATTACATTGTTAAGATTGAAATTAAAGAGAGAAAAAAAAGTAAAATCAGAATTATTTGCACTATAGAAAATAAGAATTGTTAGAATTTAGGGAGATGGTAAATTTTAAAATCGATGGTTTGAATTATTGTTAATGATTTGAATTGTCCTTAAATTATTCTCTACCAAACATCAATTTAAATATTAAATTACGGTTTGAATCTTACGCAACAATTCGGATAGTTGAAACAAACATGATCATGTTTATACATTATAGAAAGAAAGAAAGAAAGAAAAAAGCTATCCTGCCCCTTTAGGTAGCATCTCCCAGCCTGCAAGCTCTTCACGTTTGAGACATCTGACCACTTTATACAACCTGTATTGTCAACGAGATCACTCAAATTATATTCGTGTATGCGATCAAATAGTGGAAGAAAGTCCGCAGAAAAAACTTCGATAATGGCATAGTTATTCCTTGACTCTAGTGAAACTTTATCTCAAAAGCATTGTCTCTTTACCTTTTTAAAAAATAAGGAAAGAACAATGTTGGCACAGTTTCCTCTTGTACCAAAAGCCTCTTCTTTCTCTTTTTAAACTGTCTAAAGTGACTATTCCCATAACTGAAAATCTGCAGCACATGTCCGTTTAGTTTGCTGATTCGAATTGAGATATAATTTTATACGAGAGTTTTTTACTATAGCAAAAAAGTTAGACGTGATTTCTGAGAGTTTTTTACTATAAGTTAG
>NW_010358592.1:0-499 GCF_000414095.1 Morus notabilis | reverse complement strand
ACCCTTACCTGATTCGAGTCTGACGAGGAGATGGAGGACGCCGCCGGCAGAGCTCCAAAGACAGATGTAGTATTTTTTGTAAATCCCTTGTCTGTTTCCTCTCCAGTTAAGGCGATAAATGGCCTTACCTTCGTAGTATCGGCCAAATTGGTACCGAATGTGGAGCTTCCGTCGATTGCTCACAATCACTCGAGCACTTGAAGCATTTCTCATCAACACTAGAAGAGGGGTCCGCCGTGGGTTGGGATGTGAATGCAAAGAGGAGTCCACAGGGAAGAGGAGTGAAAACTGAAAGAAAAGATAGGAGAAAAATAAAAAAGCTAGGATGCTCTGCAAACTCACGCGTGAAGTTAACAGAGAAAGCTGGAGATTCTCTGGCCAAGGGAAAAATGGTCGGTAGGAGTACGTTGGAGTAGGAATTGGTGGAGGTCATTACTCGGGGGGAAGGGCACTGTGCTCTGATTTGGGAATGGGCTGAATCAGGCCCCTGATTTTAGAA
>NW_010358591.1:0-608 GCF_000414095.1 Morus notabilis | reverse complement strand
GGCCCATTTTAGTTAGTGCGTTTAAATCAGTGATTCTTAATTCTAACATTTGAAATTCAAATTTTTTTTAGAAAAAAACACTATAACAGAATTAAAATCATAAATTTAAACACGTGAAATAAACATGCCCTTAATGTAAATAACATTAACTCACAACATCATAGCAAGCACGAGTTATGATCAGATAACGATGACATTTAAGTTTCAACTAACATATCATCTTAAATTCATTGCTTACATACATTACATAGAGATTCACCAAAAAATTTAAGTTGCGGCTTTATGGCCTTACAAAACATGTGACAGATGGCAATTTATAATAAAAATTCGAAACGATCCATTATTCAAATTGATTTAGAGTAAACTATTTTTATATACGTATACCAACTAATCGTCAATTGTGGATATACATTTAACTTTATTAGTCAATCTTAATTTTAAATTCGAGTATGTAATACATAATTGTCGAACTAATCAACTATATCTAGAAAATAAATAAAAGCGATGAAACCTGAAACGAGTGTATTACACATAATGAGATGGTGTTATCCATTTAACTTTATTAATACATGTCATTCACATTTAGAATGGAATGGTGTTATCCGCAC
>NW_010358590.1:0-1125 GCF_000414095.1 Morus notabilis | reverse complement strand
ATAGTAAATGAATGTTAGGTGAGAGAATTTTGGTAGGTCGTATTTTGTCGTTTTGTCGTTATGCCCATATTAGAAATTTAATAATGAACACTTGAAACACGTAAAAATTACGCTTTCTTTAAAGCGTTATTTGCCTGCTCTCCTCTTGAGATTGCTTCAGGGTTTGAACAACAAATCGCTTTTGGGATATGATAAGCCTCTCAAAGTGTTTCTGCACTAAGCAAAAGTGAAGAAAAACACAGAGAACAAAGAATGTTTTTTCTAGGAAGGAGAAAAGAATGAATTTTTAGGGTGTCTCTTTCTGAAAACGTGTTCTCTATTTATCTTAATGACAACCTTTAATTACACTTGTTAGAGAAACTGCTACCCAAACAGAAAGGTTATGTCATTTCAGTTAATTTTATAATTAAAAAAATACATTGTTTCTGAAAGGTTGTGACCTTTTAAATACAAAAAATAAATTAATTTATTTTTAAAAATCCGAATTTCTTTGAAAAAATATTATTTTAAGCAATATTCTTTACACGCGCGTGTGTTGCCACTTCATCAACCCTCTCACATGTGTGTTGGCTTATAAAATACTACTCCACCCTATCACCATCACCTGTGATTAATAATGAATTTGTAGTCTAAACAATGCGGTGCTTTGCTCTGTGTAACCATGGTTCCAGTCCGCTAGATAAAGCAGATCGACTCATTGCATATGAGCGTTTCATGGCAAACTACAACTTGTGGGGGCTTTTCTGATGCTTTTTTACAATAAATGCGCATGCATGAAAATTATATAAGTTCTATAAAACTGAAATAGTATATATATGTTTTGCGCTTTTTTTTTTATTTTTACTTTTGATTAGCTATGTATTTTAGTTTTATTATTTATTAAGAAACTGTTTTTTTGTATTTTTTTTTTCCCTAAGAAAAATGTAGTTTCTTTTTGTTTTTTGGGTGTCGCAAGTAGGTATCGGGGTTTGTTATTTAACATGTTGTATGCGTGGCTACACAAGTCGAAGTGGAATCATAATATAATGATATAGCTATTAGATCTAATGTTACGTCTGATGTTTCAGATGATGTTAGAACATCGTATGGAAGATGACTTAATTAATTAAGATCCGGATTTCTTAC
>NW_010358589.1:0-3614 GCF_000414095.1 Morus notabilis | reverse complement strand
ATCCTATTTTTACCGAGTAAATCCTTTATTTCAAGCCAAAAATAATGCAATGTTTTACTAAATAAAAATTTTACCTCATAAAACAGTTATTTATGAGCCAAAGCAATGTGTGATCTTTGTAGATAAAGCATTTACTAAATAAACTTACTTTTAACTAAATGTGATATCTTTAAATTATTATGACCAATACCCCTTAATTTTGGAGTTATTTTTAGTTTATCCCCGAACTTCAAAAAACACTCATTTTACCTCCTGAATTTGAAGTGTTCCCACTTAATTCTTTATGTTTGAATTTCTATTAAAAATTGATAGAAAAGGAGAGTAATGTAATCATATGGTATTTCTATTTCAATATATGTAAAAACAAACGAATAAAAACAACATCACCACACTTAATCACTTTTTTTCTCATCTGATTTTAACAAAAATTCAATTTTATTAAAAAAAAAAGTACACCAGCTCTCCAAGGAAGGCAATGTGAGATTTGCAACTGAGTGTGTGGTTGTTTGGAGCATACGAAACATCGGCTCTGTTAACACTTGTTGGGAAGATATCACGTATAAAACTGGTTTAACACACTTTAAGAGCCTAACTTAGTTTAAAAGGTAAACCTTTTGGGATGTAAATAAACTATTTCACATTTTCATCCATTTTTATGTAGGACAATACACACATACATTTTCTCAACATTTATAAGAGTAAAAAACAAAATGCAATAAATTGACAAAGAATTCGTTTATTCACATAGTAAAATTTTAACCATTTTTTTTTTAAAATTTAGTAAATACACTAGTTTATTCTGTTTAGATAAATTTAAGTAAATGCTTTTATAAATAAAATTGTTTTAGCTAAAATTTATAAATTTGTTTTATATTTAGAAGATTTTACTCGAAATTTTTTTTTTAATCCTCAATCAGATTGCATGTGTCAACCCAAAAATTAGAAAAACCCTAATATCATTCCCACCTGGGAACTTAGCCCCACAATCTTCCAAAGATGAGTTCCATGAGAGAAAAATCATGATAGAGAAGATGGTTTGGAATTTAATTTTTTTGCTTAATTTTTAATTTAGGAAAATCTGATTTACATCAATTAGGAGTTGTTCTTTTGTCCAAAAAAACTAAAAAAAAAAAAAAACTCGAGTTTCAACTTTATTCAAATTTATGTTCTTTTAAGTTCTAATTTTATTCAACTTTACTCAACTTTATTCAAGTTACAACTTTAACTCAAATTATAACTCAAATTCAACTAAAAAATTACACTCAAATTATACTCAAAAAAACCACCCCAGTTTCTAAACCGAATTTTGTTATTGTTTTCACAAATTGGTCTCTTTTCTTGGAAATTTGTATCAGCAATGCCTTTTTTTTTTTTTTTTTTTTTTTTTGGGATGGGATGTGGGCAATATTTTGAGAAAAGCTCAAAACTATCTTTTCATAGTATTAATATTTCTGACATTGACCTCAGTAATTACAACTGTCCCTTTATTAAAATAGTTAAGTTTTTAGCACATTTACTTCCTGAATTTGTTGTGCTTCAGTATATTACCCCCTAAATTTTTAAATTTTACAATCAACATCCTTAACTTGTGAAACTGTTGCATTTAACCCTATTTCACAAACTTCTTTAAAAAGAAACGGAATTTGACACGTGCCACTCACATGTGGGGTTTTAATGGGACATAACCAGTATTCTATATGCCATAATTATTAAATAAAATATTAACAAAAAAATCTAAATTAATTTCAACCATTTATCTCCATCCAATGGAAAATTTTTAATATTTTTTGTAAGTGAGACAAAAGAGGGATTTCAAAGATACAAAACCCTGTTCATTTCGCTGATTCGAGTTTAGAATTTGAGTTTTACTACAGTAAAAAGTTCTCACAAACAGTCACATCTAATTTTTTTACTACAGTAAAAAATTCTCACATAAAATTACATCTCAACTCAAATTAAAAACTCGAATCAACGAACTAAACGGCCTTATGAAATTTCATTGCAATATATTTTGGCTAACCAAAGTTGGTGGTATTTTCAGCTTGAGGCTCGGAAACAATGCTGAGAAGTAAATTGCCTTTGCAGGAGCTTATTTCCCGCCATCTCACTCTTCAAAAATCCCACATAAACAATCCCATAATTAACAACAACAAGAAAAACCCAAATCAACTTCTCTTTGAAAAGCTATTATCCCACTTGAAAAAATGCATTTCCATAAAACAACTTCAACAAATCCAAACCCAAATGCTCATAAACTCCATACACAAACCCAACTTCCTTCTTTCCAAAGCCATTGACCTCAAAAGCTTTGCCTACGCTTCCGCGCTTTTCGCCCACATCCCCGAACCCAACGACTACGCTTTCAATGTCATGATCCGTGGTCTAACCACGACATGGCAAAAATATGGTCTTGCTCTTGAATTCCATTGCCAAATGAAGGGTTTAAGCCTAAAGACCAACAAATTCACCTACCCTTTTGTGTTCATCGCTTGTGCGAACCTTTCGACGCTGAATCACGGGCGTACTGCTCATTCGTCGGTCTTTAAGATTGGTTTGGATGGTGATGAGCATGTCAGTAACTCGCTGATCACAATGTATGCGAGATGTGGCGAATTGGGGTGTGCCCGGAAAGTGTTCGATGAAATTACCCAAAGAGGGTTGTCGTCATGGAATTCGATGATCTCGGGGTATTCGAAGATGGGGTACGCGCGGGAGGCAGTGGAGTTGTTTGGAGAGATGAGGGATGATGGCATTGCGCCAGTCGAGATGACGTTGGTGAGCGTTCTAGGGGCGTGCGGAGACTTGGGAGATTTGAGTTTGGGAAGATGGGTGGAGGAGTTTGTTGTTGAAAAGAGTTTAGAAGTGAATTCTTATTTGGGTTCTGCATTGATTGGTATGTATGGAAAATGTGGTGATTTGTGCTCTGCAAGGAGGGTCTTTGACAGTATGACTAAGAAAGATCTTGTAACTTGGAATGCCATGATTTCAGGGTAAGTACTTCTTCCTTTGTCCTTGATAAGTCCCATTTTAGTACCTTGTCGTTTGACACTTTTTCAATCTAGTATTCTCATATTTGGAAATTCCTTTTGAGATAGCCTTTATTCAAAAAAATATCACTGACATATCTGCATCCCGCTTTTGAGACATACCCTTTCAATCCAGAAAGATAATTAAATAAGAAAAACCCACAAATTCTAATGGAACATAAAATCTAAAAAAGTAAATAGAGAAACCAAAACTCAAAAATAATTTCAAATCAACCCCTCATCACCAAAAAAAAAAAAAAAAAAACCTTCCAAAGTGCAGTTTCGTCATTTTACGCATCAGAAAAGTGTGTCTGGGTATCTAGGTGATATTTTTGTTTATTTCTTTTTTTGGAAGACATCGGTGATATGTTTTAGAACACACCTCAATGAGTTTTTCTAGACACAAAGATACTAAATTGAGAAAATGTTAACTTACGGGTACGAAAATAACATTTCCTTAATAAAATCAACATATTTAAAAATTAAAAATTTTACTGGAATATGCATGCTAAATGACTGTTGACATTCTTTTTTACTTTTTCTTTACATTCATGACAGGTATGCTCAAAATGGATTGTCAGATGAAGC
>NW_010358588.1:0-698 GCF_000414095.1 Morus notabilis | reverse complement strand
TTTTTTAATTTATTTTAAAAAGAATATGTGTAAATATAACAATTGACGAGAAAAATTAAGCAGGGGTACATTTGAAAAAAAATTATTTTAACCAATCAAAAATAAAATAATAACACACGCGAAAAGAATTACTCTCATAAATGTAAAGTGAAGAACAACATTTCTTTTTTTTTTAAAAAGACACCAAAAAATTAAAATGTAAAAAAAAAAATTCACAAAAAAATAAAGATAAAAGAAGGAAAAGAAAAAAGAGTTAAGTGGAGGAGCTGCCATATAGAAAAGAGTTTTTACTCTTTTATATATTGTTAGATTAGATTAGACTAGTTAAGACATGCACTATGTATGAAGGAAATAACATTGTAAGTTTAATCATGCGTTGATTAGCAAAATAGTTTGATTTCGCATTGAAACACATGGCCTACTTAGAAGTCAAAGTTCATAAGTGGAGTAGGAGGAGAAAAAGTTTTTAAAAAAATCATATTGAGAAAAAATTATATAAGAGTTTTTTTTATTAAAAAAACTTAAGTGAGATGTATTTGAAAGGAGTTATTTTAACTAAAAGAAAGTGAGAAAAAGAAAATAATTTAAAAGAAAGATATTGTAAAAAAAATTAACAGCCAAAAAATATTAGGAAAAAAGCAAAAAAAATAAAAAAACATGTAAAATAAAAGAAAAATAAAAATAAAAAAAGAGAAAGA
>NW_010358587.1:0-519 GCF_000414095.1 Morus notabilis | reverse complement strand
CAGAACCCTGTGCCCTGAACCGTGACCCTGGACCCTAAACCCTGAACCCAGAACCCCAAACCCCGAACCCCAAAGCCCAAACCCCGTATCCAGAACCACGAACCCTAACACCGAACCCCAAACAACGAACCCCGAACCCCGAGCCTCGACCCTTAAGCCCTGAGCCCTGAGCACTGAGCCCTGAACCCTGAACCCTGAACCTTGAACAATGAACTGTGAACCGTGAACCCCGAACCGTGAACCCTGAACCCTGAACCGTGAACCATGAACTCTGACCCCCGAACGCCGAACCCTGAACCCCGAACCCTGAACCCTGAACCCTGAAGCCTGAACCTTGATCCCTGAACCCTGAACTGTCAACCGTGAACCTCGAACCGCGAACCCTGAACCCTGAACCCCGAACCGCGAACACCGAACCCCGAGCCCCGAGCACTGAGCCCTGAGCCCAGACCCCTGAACCCTGAACCCTGAACCCTAAACCCTAAACCCAAAACCCCAAACCCCAAACCCTAAACCCCA
>NW_010358586.1:0-495 GCF_000414095.1 Morus notabilis | reverse complement strand
AAAAAAAAAAAAGAGTTTTAACGTTTATTTTTTTAAAACATCATGTAATCAATTGGTATTTTCGAACTGACATCTTTGGTATTTTAGGTGCAATACATTGCTGCTAATCGGCTCCTACTACTAATTATTATAAAAGAGATTACACCGAAAAGAAAATCTCTCTCCTCTTTCTGACACTCTCAAGTTAAAGCTTCAAGAGAAAGTACGACCAAAGAAGGAAGCATCCATGGAGAACAATGCTCTTCCACCGGCGACAGAAGACACTCGTTTCCGTGCTCGCTTTGTACGATCGCCATGGAATCGCAATCCAAACTCGTCGTTCACAGCCAAAACCATAACAACAGTTAGAAAATTGGTTTGAAAAACCTTTTTAGGATACCGTTTTAAAGCTCAATTTTGAGTGGTTTCCACTTCGTATTAGTAATGGTTCAATTTGAAATTATGTTTCTCGCTATAAGGAGATTGAAATGATATATATATATATATATATATATA
>NW_010358585.1:0-589 GCF_000414095.1 Morus notabilis | reverse complement strand
CTTAGACCGGATGTTATCCAGGAGAATAATGAAAAGATAGCCGTGATCCAAGAACGACTGTTAATGGCTCAGAGTCGTCAGAAGAGTTATGGTGACAAGAGGCGTAGACCCTTAGACTTCTCATAGGACGATTTTGTCTTGTTTAGAGTCTCACCGCGCAAAGGGGTTACTCGTTTTGGTGTGAAAGGGAAACTCGCGCCGAGGTACATCGGGCCATTTCAGATCACACAACGGGTCAGTGTCGTTGCTTACCGCCTCGATCTTCCTCCAGAATTGTCTCTTTTTTTCAATGTGTTCCATGTTTCTATGCTTCAAAAGTGTCAACCCGATCCAAAAGCCATTGTACAATGGTATGACGTGCCGATCCAGTATGACACGACTTACGAGGAAGCACCCGTACAAATTCTTGACTGGAAGATGAAAAGCCTACGTCAACGTAAGATACCGTTAGTGAAGGTGTTGTGGCAACACCATGGCGTTGAGGAAGGAACGTGGGAATTGGAAACGACAATGCAGGAAAGATATCCGTATATGTTCATCTCGTGAGGTAAATTTCAATTTCAGGGATGAAATTTCTTAAGGGGGGTAG
>NW_010358584.1:0-913 GCF_000414095.1 Morus notabilis | reverse complement strand
AAAAAATAGAAACAAAAAATAATCAAAGACATTACAAGACAAACGACAGTGGATAAATAAACAAAAACTAATAATTAGAGTTGACAAGTAAAAACGAGGATACCAAGATAAAAATTAAACCGTCAACTACCTTTAATAAAAAAGTTAAAATGACAACCAGGGTTAAAACAACTACTCACAGGGAATAGAATACGACACAATAAGGGGATGAGAGAACAACTATCGGTTCATGATGAACTTGAAGCGGGAAAACATTGGACGAAAACAACAACAAAACGACACATCCCCGGAAAAACGACATAACAGTTGGAGAACGGCACCAAAAATTAAAACGATAACAGATTTGCCCGTCTTTTAGATGAATACTAGTTTTCACATATTGTCATGCTGGATTTATTATTCACTAAATGATGAGAAATTTATTTATACAATAATAATTTAAAAATTATTAAATTTATTTTAAAAAATATGCGTAAAGATAATAATTGATAAAAAAATAAATAGGAACATATTTGAAGTAAATTATTTTAATCATTGATAAAAAAATAAAATCAGAACACATGAAAAAATTATTTTCATAAGAGTAAAGTGAGAAAAAAAATATTTTTAAAACACATACAAAAAATTAAAATGTATTAAGACATTCAGAAAAAAGTTTAAAAAAAAAACAGAGATAAGTGGAGAGGCTGTCACATATGGAAAAGAGCTTTGTTTTTTATGTTTGTTCGATGTTAGATATTAGATTAGATTAGAAAAAAAAAAAAAAAAAAAAAAAAAAAAAAAAAAAAAAAAAAAGAAGAGAGATCGTCACGTGACAACGTAAGAAAAGAGCACTATTAAAAGAGTTTTTAACTCTTTTATGTATAGATTTGCTCGTATTCTTTTCTTTGTAGAAACTTTTCCAAAAAATACA
>NW_010358583.1:0-925 GCF_000414095.1 Morus notabilis | reverse complement strand
AGTTTTGGCAGAGGAAGCAGAGAAAAGGCTAAATATCATTCTGGTTGAAACTGAAGAAGCGAGAGCATCAGAGCAAAGAGCGCTTGGTGAGATGAAGATTTTGTCCCGAGGACCAAAAATGGCTGATGAGTCCCGTGGAGAAAATGGAGCCAAGATGAAAGTGTCGGTTGAGGAGTTCAGTAATTTGACGAGGAGAGTTCAGGAATCTCAAAACTTGGCTGAGATGAAAGAAGCAGAGAGCGAGGCCTTGGAGAAAGTAATCATGGCAAGAAAAACTGAAGCAGAGAAAAAGTTGGATGCCAACTTGATAGCTATTGAGGAAATTAAGGCTGCGACAGACATTGCTCTGGGGAAGGCAGAAATGGCCGAGTCTGCAAAAACGGTTGTTGAAGTCGAGCTTCGTAGATGGCGCCAGGAAGAACAAAGGGGGAGCAGATCATAAAAACAGATCAAAGTGATACAACAGAGTCTTTTGGGGTCTCAGGAATAGGGTGATGACACTAGAAAAAAAGGTCCAACTTACCATTTATCTATTTTTCCATCCTGAAGAGTAACACAAAATAGCATCCTTTGTTTAGGCTGATTATAAAAGCTTGTCAACATTTCAAAGCATGAATTTTAAAGGAGAAAAACTGGTTAATCTGTTCTATTAACATTTTACCTTAAAACCATTGCAACAACAGATGATTCTCTGCCGTGATCCGCCTGAGATCAGGCTACGCACAACTTCGTACTAGTTATCCAGTCAACATGTCAAGTTGCGTACATAATACGTATTAATTTTTCACGTAGAGATAATTTGAGGCACTGCTATTACAATCATTAATATCGTAAGACCGCAGCTAACCGGCTAGACTAGACTCTACTCAGAGCTCGGAGGAAGAGATCAAGAATAAAGGGAAAATCTCTTCACTGCAAGCCCCGC
>NW_010358582.1:0-781 GCF_000414095.1 Morus notabilis | reverse complement strand
CCGTAACATATGCCATCATTATATTTTTAATGTTGATGTTACATTTAATAATTATTATGTTATATTTTCATAATTAGTGTTACGTGATTAAAAAAAATCCATATATATATATAATAAATATAAGTGAAAGTCTTTCTAGTGAGAGAAAAAGTTCGTGTCTACTGTGTTTACAACTAGTACTACTAGAAATCAGTGCAACTTATTCTGTGGGCTAAACATTTTTTTTTCTTCGTCTGAATTTGCCCACTTCCTATGCAATGGACATCTACATTTGCTCTAGTTTCCAACTGTCAGTAATCAAGTGGCCCATGGTTTACTTGACCGAATCCGGATTGACATAATCAAGAAAAGAGAAATTAAAATGGATTAGTGGACGTTATTCATGTTCCGTATAGAAATTTCACAACTAATTAATTTCATTTTGTAATTAGTACTTCTAAAAGGGGACATCAAACGACCAAATTGAAGGCAAAAACTTAAAAAGTTGCTTTACTTTTTCCAAATGTTAATTAAATCCATTGTAATATATTAAACTTGTTTAGTTTGTTGATTCGAGTTTTTAATTTGAGTTGAGATGTGACTTTATGTAATAATTTTTTACTGTAATAAAAAGTTAGATGTGACTGTTTTGAGAGTTTTTTACTGTAATAAAACTTTAATTCTAAACTCGAATCGATGAAATGAACGGGGCCTAACTTCGTTGGACCACCAACTCTATATGTGCCAAAATTGGCTAACTATTGTCAATAGAACGAAGAATAATTATTTATTTAAAAAAAAA
>NW_010358581.1:0-569 GCF_000414095.1 Morus notabilis | reverse complement strand
AGCAAATATGGAGTAAAACACAAGATTGCCACAGCATACCACCCACAAATCAGTGGGCAAGCTGAAGTCTCCAACAGGGAAATAAAGAGCATTTTAGAGAAGGTGGTCAACCCAAATAGAAAAGATTGGTCGCTGAGATTGGAGGATGCTCTATGGGCATACAGAACAGCATTCAAGACACCGCTGGGAATGTCCCCATTCCGCCTAGTCTTTGGGAAGGCATGCCACTTACCGGTGGAGTTGGAGCATAGAGCATATTGGGCAGTAAAACAGCTGAACATGGACCTCAATTTAGCAGGAGAGAAGCGTTTGTTGCAGCTGAATGAACTGGAGGAATTCCGGCTGCTAGCATATGAAAGTGCCAAATTATATAAGGAGAAAACTAAGAAATGGCATGACAAAAGAATCATTCCTCGACAGTTTGAAGTTGGGCAGCAGGTTCTACTTTTCAATTCCAGGTTGAAATTATTTCCAGGGAAATTGTGGTCAGGTCCTTTTGTGGTACATTAAGTCTATCCATATGGGGCAGTAGAGATAGTAGCTGCAGATTCAGGGAGAACCTTCAAGGT
>NW_010358580.1:0-523 GCF_000414095.1 Morus notabilis | reverse complement strand
CGCACCGGGGCCGCACCGAGGCCGTACCGGTGCCACCCCGGGGCCGTACCAGGGCCGCCCCAAGCCCATACCGGGGCCGCCCCGAGGCCGTAACGGGGGCCATCAGCCATTAGATCGAAGCTCTCATCGTGATCTACGAATGGCACGGGAACGGTGAAAACTTTTGGTGTCGTAAGGAGGCCCATAATCCGTCTGATCAAAGCTCCCTTCGCCCTCTACAACTGCCATGAAAACAATGACAACTTTTGGTGTCGTAACGGGCCCCATTAGCCGTTAGATCGAAGCTCTCTTCGCAATCTACTATGGCCACAGGAACACTCAAAACTTTTGGTGCATAATGGGGCCCATCAACCAATAGATCTAATCTCTGTTCACGCTCTACCATCGCCACGGGAACGGCGACATCTTTTGGTGTCATAACGGGGCCCGTCATCCGTCATATTGAAGCTCTCTTCATGCTTTACAACTGCCACAGGAACGGGGACAACCTTTGGTGTCGTAATAGGGCCGGCCCTTCAGACGT
>NW_010358579.1:0-497 GCF_000414095.1 Morus notabilis | reverse complement strand
ACAATTTATTTATCAACAAATTTTACAATCACTCCATGAGGAAAAAAAAATATCTTTTTCATCTATGGTCATGGCGGAACCGGAAAAACATATTTATGGAATGCAATAATCACAAAAATTAGATCAAATAATGAAATAATTTTAGTTGTTGCATCTTCCGGAATAGCATCACTACTAATGCCTAAGGGAAGAACTACACATTCTAGATTTCGAATACCATTGTCAATAGATAAATTTTCCACCTGCCATATTAAAAAAGGAACTCAATTGGAAAAATTAATTGATAAAACATCACTTATATTATGGGATGAAGCACTTATGACTAATAAATATTATTTTGAAGCATTAGATAAAACACTTCAAGATTTAAGAAATAACTTTGAACAACCATTTGGTGGCATGACAATTGTCATAGGAGGTGACTTCCGACAAATTTTACTAGTTATTCCCACATGAACAAAGGAAGATATAATAAATGCAACTATAAATAACTCTTA
>NW_010358578.1:327-525 GCF_000414095.1 Morus notabilis | reverse complement strand
TGTACAACAATAACGATGAGCTACTGAACCAGTACACACGAGACAGAGTACAAGTATTCGAAATTGATCCAGAGAATGCAGATCAAGATGTTAATCAAAATCACAATCCTGATCGGGGAACAGAACAAAATCACAACTCCGCAAATCGTAGACAAATGAATATTTTGAGGGACGAGATGGCTGCTAGCATGTGGGGGG
>NW_010358578.1:0-245 GCF_000414095.1 Morus notabilis | reverse complement strand
TAATGATAAACTTAGACGTTTTTTTAGTTTTTTTATGAATGTAGGTGTGTTATGGGTAGTCTCTCTTTAAAAAAAATCCATGTCAATACTTACAAAAATTGGAGTTATGTTTTTGTCAAAAGTGAACACAAAACTCAAGTTCAACAATCACAAATTGTCAAAGTGAACACACAACTCAAATTTCAAATACAATTCTAATTTTTTAACTCCAATCTCAAATTTCAAACTATTGAAAAGAACACAAT
>NW_010358577.1:0-986 GCF_000414095.1 Morus notabilis | reverse complement strand
TCGTTCTTGTAATCCTACGAGACACTAAGGACAAAATGAGAATTTTAAAATTATAGAATTCTAAATAAAAAAAATCAAGAATAATTAATTAAGAATTAATTATAAATTAAAAATAATGTGATTATTTAAATTTGAAATTTAGAACACACACGTGGAGATGTCTACATGGTGTACAAGCCCAACAAAGTGTGAATCCCTCTGGGCTTCAGTTGCTTACTCTCTAAGTTATCCAATTAACTTATTTGATAAGTTGTCCAATTGAAATTCAAATTAAATTAAGTTTGACTTAAATTGGAATTTGAATTTGAGTCAAAATTAGACTATAGAATAAAAGAGAATTGTGCCTCATTCCCTATATACTTTTTACACTTACCACAGGGAGGAATATCCCTGTGGTGGCCCGCCCTATAGGATAAGGGAGAGATGGAATTTTGTTTCTAAAATCAATTAGAAGTAGGAGATAATTATTAAGCTTTATCTTGGAGATAAAGTTTAGACTTCTTCTGAAAGTCTGACTACTACTCTATAAATAGGAGATTGCAAAACAATTGGAGAACACAATTTTTGCTCTCCCTAGCATAGTGTGGCTGAATTCTATAGAGTGAGGAAAGGAAAAAAATTTCCCCAAATTCCACGTTATAAATGTGTTGGTGTTCGTGGAAAACTTGAGTGTTTATTTGCTATTCCCGTTTTGTTTCAGGTGTACCCACACACAAGTCTTTGTAGATTCAAAGAATTGACGAGGAAGATTCGGGTATTCTAAATAAGTTTGGAACGAGGAACGTTCATGGTCAAAGAACTCAAGTTATCGACCTAATCGTCAATAGGTAAATAAATTAATTGATTAATTTATTCGTGCATAAATTAATGTAATCTATAGAGTATCTCAAAGGTTTGTAATATTTTTGTTATACACGGTCCGCTAGATACACGCTTCCACATAGACAATCATTTTTGAAACCATACGTCATTCGAAAAAAGATTTT
>NW_010358576.1:0-522 GCF_000414095.1 Morus notabilis | reverse complement strand
GCTTGGCTTCTTCTTGGTATTGGGTAGGCATGTTCAAGGAAGTTAAGGAATACGTCAGTCGTTGTACGGTTTGTCAACGCAACAAGCATTCCAATTTGTTACCCGTGGGGCTTTGACAACCTCTTCCAATTCCGGATCAGATTTGGGAGGATTTGTCCATGGATTTCATTGAAGGCCTTCCTAAGTCCGAAGGCTATGACACTATATTGGTCGTGGTCGATAGATTGAGTAAGTATGCCCATTTTGTGGCACTTCGTCACCCTTTTACCGCTCCAGCAGTGGCTCAATTGTTCATGCGGGAGGTGGTTCGCTTGCATGGGATTCCCCGCTCCATTGTTTCGGATCGTGATAAGGTGTTCTTAAGCGGGTTTTGGACTGAGTTGTTTCGTCTTCAGGGGACATCACTCAAGCGTAGTACTGCGTACCACCCCCAGACGGACGGACAGTCGGAGGTAGTCAACCGTTGTGTTGAAACATATTTACGTTGTTTCGCGTCTGACAAACCTCGTCAATGGATGCGTT
>NW_010358575.1:0-992 GCF_000414095.1 Morus notabilis | reverse complement strand
ACTATTTTGAGTCATGACCTTGAGCTTCATTGAAAATCTATTATATCTCAACGACTACTACTCTTTTGATTCTGATTATTGAAGAAATTTGTTTGAAACTCCAAGAAAATGGGGAAAATGTATTTTTTTAACCGTACTAATGGGAGGAACGACTTGTATTTTTTTTTTAGGAAACCATCGTTAAATGTCAAAATTTTCAAAAAAAAAAAAGACTTTTTCCGGCTCATTTATTTCACTTCAATTTCAAATATTTCTCGTTCCCTTTTATAATTCTGAGCACACTCTTCTATTTTTCACCCACTCTTATCTCTAAACTCCAAATGTTTCTCTCAATTCCTCTTTCTTCCCCATTTTCCCATTCTCTTTTTTATTTTCTCTCTAATTCCTACCCCTTCCAAACCATAATATATTTTTTGCCAAATCCTGCTCTACTTGTTAATATCATTTGTCACCATCCATGACCTAACGACCATGGCTGCCGCTGCTGCTTCATCTCATCTCCATGTTTTCCATCATCAACCATGGGAATCCGAGAACTTTAGGAGTTTTTGGATTTGTTAGCTTTGATTTTGTCTTTTACATTTCAATTTTTCATTTGAATTCTTACATGTATTTTTCTTTTATATTTAAATATTTTTGATTACTTAGATTCGCATTATTTGTATATTGGTGATGAATGTTATGAACTAAAGGATTTGTAGTATTGTTTGTACGTTTTTGTTTTTGTTATTTGATGAGATATGAGAGTTTATTCTTATTTCTTATTTTTATCTCAAAGGGTTTTAAACCACGGTAAAGAACAATATCGCTGTATCATTTATTTTTATTTATGTTTTATTTGCGAAAAATATTTTTGGTTAAGGTGTTAATAGAGTGTTACTAAGTTGTTCTGCCCAGAACAACTGTTTTGTAGTATGTAAGATCAACATGTTCAATAATATAATTAGTCTTGAGAAAAACATATATGATAATATAATTTCTATTCCATTGTT
>NW_010358574.1:0-597 GCF_000414095.1 Morus notabilis | reverse complement strand
GGGCCACCACAGTACATGCCACCATACCAGCCACAACAGATGTCATACCATCCTGCGCCGACTTATCAGCCGCCTCAGTATACACAGTTCCAGCCTCAAGCGCCGAGATCGGCACAACCACCTCCGCCGCAACATTATAGGCCTCCGACTCAACGGCCTAATGTTGGTGACAGAGGGAAAGGGAAAGTACAGGGACAAGCTTATGCCCTAACAGGAGGGAGGTCAGACCAGCAACGCGGTGGTTGAGGGTATGATCTTAATCTCTCATTCTTTTGCTCATGTGTTGTTTGATACAGGTGCCACACACTCGTTCATATCAAGCTCTTTTGTTCGGACTTTGAAACTGAAGAGTGAGAATTTAGAAGTCCCGATGACTTTGAACTCCCCACTGGGATGTGTGGAGGTAATGAGTGTGTGTAAATCATGTCAAATCATGATTGGTAGTGAGCGATTGAGAGCAGATTTGATTATCCTTCCGATGACCCTGTTTGATGTGGTACTCGGAATGGATTTGCTGTCAAGGCACGTAGGAAAGTGACCTTGATGATGGATTCCGGAACAGTAATTTCTTATTAGGCAGAGATGAACCCAGTCCTT
>NW_010358573.1:0-1346 GCF_000414095.1 Morus notabilis | reverse complement strand
ATTGCTGCATGATTTAGACAGAGGAAATCCACATAATCCCACGTTTCCGTGGTATGAATCATTGTTGAACGTATCGAATTGCCTTTCGCGAGGTATTGGTCCCTCTAATTTGTTATCGGAAAGATTAAATATTTGAAGTTGATACAAATCTGCAGCTAGTTGCAATGGGATGTTTCCAAAAAGCTCGTTTGATGAGAGATCTAACCATTCAAGGTTGCTCAAGTTTCCCAAGGATGGTGGAATAAGACCGGATAGCTTGTTGTGAGAAAAATTAAGGCCTTTGAGTGAATTAAGCTTCCCGATCACTGTTGGAATCTCTCCTGTGAAGCTATTACTTGAGAAATCAATGGTTATGAATAGTTTTTTGTATTTTCACGAGCTCAATGTCGAATCCTTTTATAACCACTGCCACTGAATAATAGGACTTACCAACATCTCGTTCTCCCATGTATTCTAAGCGTTCTGAATAAGCGTCAATCATGGCTACGAAGTTCTCAAAATATTTTGCTGGCAAAGTACCAGTGAAATCATTGTTAGAGATGTCCATGATTCTCAACTTTCGAAAGGGAAATCTCACCTTGGGATTACTTAGAGGACCAGAAAGTTTGTTAGATCTCAATATAAGAACTTGAAGCTCTGGAAGAAATTCCAACCAATGGGGAAAGGACCCGTTCAGCTTGTTGTTCCCAACATCTAAAATTTCCAGCTCTTCACAATTGACTAAAGATTGAGGCAACGGCCCTTCCAACAAATTTCCGTTGAGGTTAAGATTCCTCAAGCTGTTTCCTTTTGCAAATGTTGGAGGAATCACTCCACGAAACTTATTCATTCGCAAATCTAAAACAGAGATTCTGCTAAAATTTCCAAAGCATGGTGGGATGTTCCCACTCAAGCTGTTGTTTGACAAATCAAGGACTTCAATTGAACCAAGGTTGCAAAACAAAGCAGATATCTCTCCAACCAATTGATTGTCTGAGATTGAAAATAGATAAGTTGACCTTGAAGGTGGTGGAATTGGCAGATGACCTTGAAGCCTGTTGGAGCTAAGGTCAATAACCCGTAGACTTTTCCATGGAATTTTCCCAATACGAGTTAAGAGGTTGTGAGAAATATTCAGATACGACAATGAATCCTTCCCAACGTTCCACAACCATTGGGGAACACTCCCATCAATTCTGTTGTTGGAAAGGTCCAAGATTTCTAAATTTTCCAAGCTTCTTAAAGAGTGTGGGAACCCAGTGATATTGCATGAAGACAATTCCATTGACCAAAGGGTATTGGGCAAAACGTATGTGACGGAGTTGATAGAATCCACTGATAGGCTATTAAAAGAAAGAGAAAGTCTT
>NW_010358572.1:0-852 GCF_000414095.1 Morus notabilis | reverse complement strand
GAACAACCATTCACCTGGCTTCAAGATGATCTGGAAGAAGTCCTTCCTCTAATCTCCAAAACCGCACTCAATCAGCTCAGAGTCCGTACTAGAATCAGCAAACCACTTGTTGAAGGCCTCGACAGCATCGTTAAAGGTCCACATCTTCTTCTTCACGTTACGCAGGGGATCTATGTAAGGTGACTCAATATACTTGCTGGGCCTCTTAAGTCGCTTTTCATTATTCGATTCAGACTCTGGCTCTGAATGAACCTGTTGCTCAAGCTGATCCTCAGGCTCTGGCTGGACCTGAGGCTCAAGTTCTGCCTTAGGCTCAAGCTGAACCTGAGGCTCAAGTTCTGCCTCAGGCTCAAGTTGAACCTCTGGGTCAAGTTCTTCCTCAGGCACTGGCTTTGGCTGTAATTGTTGTTTCGCTAGACATGCTATATTGTCCTTAATTTCTCTAACAGATACGTCTAGCGAGTTTAGCCTCTTGTTGATGGCTTCAAAATGTCTACTATTGTACTCTACCATCTTGTGATAGAGTATGTCAACTATGTGATCAATAGACATACCATATTGCTTGCTCGGCTGTTGTTGTTATTGTTGCTGTTGTTGTTGTTGTTGCTGCTCAGGTTGTTGTTGTTGTTGTTGTTGCTGTTGCTGTTGCTGTTGTTGTTGCTGCTGTTGTTGTTGTTGTTGTTCATGTTGTTGTTGGGGAAGTTGCTGTTGTTGTTGGGGAAGTAGTTGTCGACGAGCCAATTGTTTCGGAGGCTTCGGTTGCGGGACATAGACCATTCTTGCACCATATTCTAAAAATGATGCTGTTGGGAATAGTGTCCTAGAAGCATGAGATGTAATAAGATATTTATT
>NW_010358571.1:0-758 GCF_000414095.1 Morus notabilis | reverse complement strand
AAGCGGTCAAGGAAAGCTTAATGATGGGCGAAGAAGGTGTTATTATAGAAGACATTGTTCGGTTATTATCCTCTATGGGGAGGTGAGAGTGCTCTCATATAAATAGGAGTGGTAATAATGTTGCTCATGTTTTAGCTTCCTTTGGTTTTAATTGTTCACATGATTTTGTTGGGGTTTATATGATCCCTTACTTTGTATATTCGGTTGTACTTGCCGATTTGGCTGTTTAATTCTAAAGTGGTTTTCGTGTTCAAAAAAATGACAGTGTTTTGTGCCTGTGTGAACAGTGAAAAGCAATCTCGAGGCAAAACCGAAAAACCCATCAGAGACGCGTTAAAAGACCAAACTACCCCTGCACCAGAAGAAGAAGATAACAGTAAATCAAGGGCAAAAGCGTCATTTTACTGTAGAAGGAACAGTAAATTGTGTTTGCATAAACAGTAAACCCCAACTCTCTTATATTTATAAAGGCCTCGTTCATTTCACTGATTCAAGTTTTTAATTTTAAGTTTTTACAGTAAAAAGCTTTCAGAAAATATCACATGGGCCTCGTTCGTTTCGCTGATTTGAGTTTATAATTTGAGTTGATATGTGATTTTATGTGAGAGTTTTTTACTGTAGCAAAAAAGTTAGATGTGACTGTTTGTGAGAGTTTTGTACTGTAGCAAAACTCGAATCAGCGAAACGAACGAGGCCCTAACTTTTTCTGCTACAGTGAAAAGCTCTAAGAAAATATCACATCTCAGCTCGAATTGAAA
>NW_010358570.1:0-464 GCF_000414095.1 Morus notabilis | reverse complement strand
CCTCTCTTCGCAATATACAATGGCCAAAGGAACGCTCAAAACTTTTGGTCTGTAACAGCGCCCATGAACCGATAGATCTAATCTCTATTCGTGCTCTACAACCGCCACGAGAATGGCGACATCTTTTGGTGTCGTAACGGGGCCCATCATCCGTCATTTCAAAGCTCTCTTCGTGCTCTACAACTACAACGGGAACGGGGACAACCTTTGGTGTCGTAACGGGGCCGGCCCTTCAGACGTTATATCGAAGCTCTCTTCGTGCCGTACCACCGCCACTGGAATGGTGACAATGTTTGGTGTTGAAACGAGGCCCATCAGTCGTTAGATCGAAGCTCTCTTCGCGCTCTACAATCGCCCCGGGAAGGGTGACAAATTTTGGTGTCATAACGGGGCCTATCAGCCGTTAGATCGAAGATGTCTTCGCGATCTACAACTGGCACGGGAACGGTGACAACTTTTTATGT
>NW_010358569.1:0-718 GCF_000414095.1 Morus notabilis | reverse complement strand
AAAAAAAAAAAACGAAGAAAGAAAAGAACTAACTCAAAGCCAATGAAAACCAAATTATATTGAACAATAAAAGAACTTTGCCCCGTCTTAACCCACTGTTTAAATTTTGCATCATTCTCTTAGAATTTGGTGCTCTTGAATTGATATATTAAAAATCTCACAGGCACTAAAAAAAGGGCATAAATTTTCATATTTTTATACTAAAGCTAAATTACAATAATAAAAATAATCTTATTTATTCTCCAACTAAAGAAATCACTTTCTTTCTCCTGGTCATTAATTTATTATATTTCAATTAATAAGGTAGGGAGATCATTCAATGACTGATAAGAACTTTTTAATTACTTTTGTTACAGATATTATTGTTTTTTCTTTTTGTTCTTTAGCATGATAGTTTTATTTTAGAGTTATTTACAAAAATAACACCGATTGCAATAATCATCTTATGATTAGCTCCACTTTTTCATACTTTATTTTTAGTATTACTACATGAGCAACTAAAGTACCCACAAAGTTAAATTGTCAAAATTACCCTAAATAAATTTAATGTCATATTTCAACTTCCCTCTTTAATTTTTCTCTCTTCATTTAAACTCTCTCTTTTTTCTCTCCCCCTATCTCTCTCTTTTCATTTAAAACATTTTATCTCTTTCTTTCTCATCTCTCTCCTCACTTGAACAAGTTGCACATATCTCCTCAAGTTGCTTTTCTTCCTCCT
>NW_010358568.1:0-230 GCF_000414095.1 Morus notabilis | reverse complement strand
CTTTCCCTGTTGTTAGTCTTGTTAGTTTCACAAGTGAGCTTGCTTTTCTCATAGAAGGAGCGTTTATACTCTTCAGCTTCCTCAATGATCTGGTTTCGCATTTCCTTCTCTCTTTTCTCCTTTTCCTCTAGATGGATGGCATTTTGACTGCAATAATGCGTTAAAAAAAAAAAATTACGTATGATCTTATGCTTAACCTCAGACAACACAAATAAGAAATACAAACAAAA
>NW_010358567.1:0-2284 GCF_000414095.1 Morus notabilis | reverse complement strand
TCACAAGTGCTGTATAGGTTGATGTTGCTGAACCAACATTTGTGACGGTCCTACCGGGGCCGTACCGGGGCCACCCCGGGGCCGTACCGGGGCCGCCCCGGGGCCGTACCAGGACTCTCTTCGATCTAACGGCTGATGGGCCCCGTTACGACACCAAAATTTGTCGCCCTTCCCGTGGCGGTTGTAGAGCGCGATGCGAGCTTCGATCTAAAGGCTGTTGGGCCCCGTTTCGACACCAAAAGTTGTCGCCATTCCAGTGGCAATTGTAGAGCGTGAAGAGAGCTTCGATATGACAGATGATGGGCGCCCTACGACACCAAAAGATGTCACCTTTCCCGTGCCAGTTGTAGATCGTGAAGTGAGCTTTGATCTAACGGCTTATGGGCCCCGTTTTGACACCAACAGTTGTCGCCGTTCCAATTGTAGAGCGTGAAGAGAGCTTCGATATGACAGATGATGGGCGCCCTACGACACCAAAAGATGTCACCTTTCCCGTGCCAGTTGTAGATCGTGAAGTGAGCTTTGATCTAACGGCTTATGGGCCCCGTTTTGACACCAACAGTTGTCGCCGTTCCCATGGCAGTTGTAGAGTGCGAAGAGAGCTTCGATCTAATGGCTGATGGGACCCATTACGACACCAAAAGTTGTCACCGTTCACATGGCAGCAGTAGAGCGCGAAGCGAGCTTCGATCTAACGGTTGATGGGCCTCATTTCGACACCAAAAGTTGTCACCGTTCCCATGGCGATTGTAGGGCGCGAAGAGAGCTCGATCTAACGGATGATGAGCCCCGTTCCGACACCAAAACTTTTCACCATAAACGTGGCAGTTGTAGATCATGAAGAGAGCTTCGATCTAATGGCTGATGGGCCCCGTTATGACACCAAAAGTTGTTGCCATTCCCGTGGCTGTTGTAAAGCGCAAAGAGAGCTTCGATCTAACGGGTGATGCCGTTATGACACCAAGAGTTGTCCCCGTTCCAATGTCGGTTGTAGAGCACGAAGAGAGCTTCGATCTAACAGATGATGGGCCCTGTTACGACTATGAAAGTTGTCATCGTTGTAGATCACGAAGAGAGCTTCGATCTAACGACTGATGGGCCCCGTTACGACACCAAAAGTTGTCATCGTTCCTGTGGCAGGTGTAGAGTGCGAAGAGAGCTTCGATGTAACGGCTGATGGGCCCCGATAGGACACCAAAAGTTGTCACCGTTCCCGTGGCCGTTGTAGATCGCGAAGACAGCATCAATCTAACGGCTGATGGGCCCCGTTTCGAACTGAAACGTGGTCGCCATTCCAGTGGCGGTGGTAGAGGGTGATGAGAGCTACGATATAACGGATGATAGGCCCCATTACAACACCAAAAGATGTCGCCGTTCCCGTGGCGGTTCTAGAGCGCGAAAAGAGATTAGATCTAACGGTTGATGGGCCCCGTTACGCACCAAAAGTTTTGAGCATTCCTATGGCCGTAGCAGATTGCGAAGAGAGCTTCGATCTAACGGCTAATGGGGCCCGTTACAACACCAAAAGTTGTCACTGCTTTCGTGGCTGTTGTAGAGGGCGAAGAGAGCTTTGATCAGACAGATTATGGGCCTCGTTACGACACCAAGAGTTTTCACCGTTCCTGTGCCAGTCGTAGATCGGTATTAGAGCTTCGATCTAACGGCTGATGGGCCCCGTTACGAGACCAAAAGTTGTCACCGTTCCGGTGGCAGTTGTAGATCACGAAGAGATGTTCTCGCCGTTCCGGTGGCGGTTGTAGATTACTATGATTGCTTCGACCTAACGGGTGTTGGGCCCCGTTACGACCAAAAGTTGTCGCTGTTCTCGTGGCGGATTTAGAGTGCGAAGAGAGCTTCGATCTGACGGATTATGGGCCCCGTTACGATAAAAAAATTGTCGCCGTTCCCGTGGCCTTTGTAGAGCGCGAAGAGAGCTTCGATCTGACAGATTATGGGCCCTGTTATGACAACAAAAGTTGTCGCCGTTCCCGTGGCAGTCGTAGATCGCGAAGAGAGCTTCGATCTATTGGTTGTTGGGCCCCGTTACGACACCAAAATTTGTCGTCCTTCCCGGGACGGTTGTAGAGCGCGAAGAGAGCTTCGATCTAACGGATTATGGGCCCCGTTATGACACCAAAACTTGTCACCGTTCCTGTGCCAGTCGTAGATCGCGAAGAGAGGTTCGATCTAATGGCTGATGGGCCCCGTTACAACACCAAAATTTGTCACCATTCACGTGCCATTCGTTGATCGCGATGAGAGCTTCGATCTAACGGCTGAGGGG
>NW_010358566.1:0-549 GCF_000414095.1 Morus notabilis | reverse complement strand
AAAAAAAAATGCTTGAAGGGGTTAATCAAAGCACATTGGCATAGATAAGTTCATACTTACACGACAGTTAAGATTAAACCAGAGGTGTCTTTCGTCTGCATGATTAACACGGCAACGTACGTTGTCAAATGTAAACTAGTTAGTTTCTTTTCCATATGATACGTTTGGTGCTAGGGATATATTAATTGGACAAAACAAAAAAAAATCTACGTCATACGAGCAATAATTCATAGCTTGCATGTGTTATAACGACTCAGGTGATGTACATTGTTTTGTTAATATCTCAGAAGTCAATGTAAACGAGTTGCTCAAGAACCCGCTAACCTAGAAATTTGACTTGGGATAAGTCGATACAAAGACTAACTTAATTTGACTTACCTATCAACTCCAGTACCACTCTGAAAAACTCTCGAGACGCCATTTGTGTTAAGCATCCACAATTTTTGTAATATAAATATACTTATATATCTTATCGTATAAAACTCACTCTTTATTATTAATATGCAGTTTAGCACCATTGTACTCAATAGTGTGATTATGTTCACATAG
>NW_010358565.1:0-598 GCF_000414095.1 Morus notabilis | reverse complement strand
GGAAGAACTTTTGGGATTTTCTCGCTGATGAGCCAAAACATATTCATCTTTTTAATGAGGCAATGGCTAATGACTCCCAGCTAATTTCCAAAGTCATTCTAACTGAATATAAGAATGTGTTGGAGGGTTTGGAGACTTTGGTTGATGTTGGAGGAGGCACTGGAACCATGGCCAAAGCCATTGCTAGCAGTTTCCCACACATCAAATGCACCGTGTTTGACCTCCCGCATGTCGTCGCTAATTTAGAGGGAACTGACAACCTGAACTTTATCGGAGGAAACATGTTCACTGATACTATACCTCCTACGGATGGAATTTTGCTCAAGGTACGTGTATATTCAACCATTATTTAGTCATCATTAAGTAATCATGCCAGTCATACAGCATCTACTAGGTATCAATACCGCCATGCCTTTTGGTAAACAGATTCAAGTGTTTTAAAATAAAAGGTTGTTTTGAACCAACATTTGTTAAAACCTTTTGATGGTTGGTTAAAACCGATAAAAGTTCAAAGCATCATGCCTTAGACCTATTTGTCAAATGGGCCCGAAATACATGGACATATATTGTTTAACATATTTCAGCCGTTTTAATCGTT
>NW_010358564.1:0-457 GCF_000414095.1 Morus notabilis | reverse complement strand
GACTGAAAAGAGCTGCTACGTGTCACTGTTGCTCCACCTCCTTCATTCATCTTGGGTGGTAACCTACCAACACCACTTATTGGAGAAGCTCTACTAGTCCCCGCACTTCTTACCCCGCCATAGTCTCCTGAAAAAGAGAATCCACGGCCTTCAGAGACCCCATTACCGTCTTTACCCGAATTGGGCCTGTAGGTCCGTTTCATGTGGGCCCGTTCCAGGGCCCAATTTTTTTCCTCAATCTTTTGGGCCAAGTCCATCAGCTGGACTAGAGAAGCAGGCTTCACCATACGCACCTCCACTCTGATCTCTTCGGCCAAACCATTTGAGAAAGCTCCCTTCAAGAACTCCTCATCGGCCTCTCTCAAAGGAGACGAGAGTACGTCGAATTTCTCTCGAAAGTCAGCCACCATCGATTCCTGTCGTAAAGCAATCAAGGCTTCGTAATGATTGCCCGTTT
>NW_010358563.1:0-1966 GCF_000414095.1 Morus notabilis | reverse complement strand
GGTCATCCTTCCTTCAGTACTCTTAAAATAATGTTTCGTGCTTTGTTTAAAAGATTTGATGTGGGTGAATTTCATTGTGATGTTTGTGAACTTGCAAAACATAAGCGTATTTCTTTTCCAATAAGTAATACAAGAGCTTCAACACCATTTATTCTAATTCACAGCAATGTTTGGGGCCCTTATACAGTCTATAATATTTCTGGGGCACGCTGGTTTATCTCATTTATTGACGATTGTACTCGAATGTCATGGGTTTTTCTCTTTAAATAAAAATCATATGTTAGTTCCACTTTTTAGAATTTTTTACACCTGGTGAAAAATCAATTTGGGGGTGAGATAAAGAGTTTGATTTGATAATGCTAGAGATTATTTTAATCAAGTGTTGTCGCCATTCTTCAAAGAAAAATGAGTCTTTCATGCATCAGCACACCACAAGAAAATGGAGTGCATAACGAAAAAATGGTCATCTTCTAGTTGTTACACAAGCCTTTCTTTTCCAAAAAAAAAATGTTCCAAAAAATTATTAGGGAGAAGTTGTCTTAACCGCTACACATTTGATTAATAGATTACCCAGTCAAGTTCTTGACAATAATAACCCCATGCAACTATTCTCAAAATTTTTCCCCGACTTCAAAACTACAAATCACCTAGTTCCTAGGGTCTTTGGATGTGTCTTTTGTGCATATTCATTCGAACAACCATGGTAAACTTGATCCAAGAGCTCTTAAATGTGTTTTTGTGTTTTTGTGGGATATTCTTCTATACATAAAGGGTATAAATGTTATCTTCCTCTAACAGAACAGTTTTGTCTCTGTAGATGTTACATTTGTTGAAGCTGAGAATTACTTTCCAAATCCTTATCTTTAGGGGGAGATATCATTCATGGTAGATAAGGATAGAGATTTGTTTTTGCTTGATCTTTCATCTTCCCCATCCTCACAAAATCATAATCCTTCATCGTCATCCATTTCCGTTCCATCACCAAATGAACCAAATCCAAGTACTCCGAGTTTAGCAGCAAAGGATAAACAGATTCAAAGTGCTACTCGACCATTGCAGGTATATTCAAGGAGGAAAGAGCCCCAAGTTCATCCAATGCATGTTCTTGACTCAAAACCAATCTCTGGTGCTGATAATGTTGAGGTACCTCTTAATCCTGAGGATCATGAAAGACATGTGCCTGTTGTTGATGATTATGATCTTCCTATTGCAATTAGAAAAGGTGTTAGGAATTGTATTCAGCGGCATGTATATCTCACTTTGTGTCCTATGAAAAGCTGAGCAGTAGTCATAAATGTGGAAATCTATTATTCTTTCCTTATTTTACGATATGTATAGCTGTAAATTAGATGTTTTCTTCCTGTAATTAGGAGATATAGGTAGTTAATACCTTGTTTATTTTATTTCCTAGTTTAGAGAGATTTGGTTACTTTATTTCCTAGATTAGAGTAATTTGATTCCGAGTATTATCTCTGAAATCCCAGGAGTAATGGACCTGATTGTGTACTTTCCTTGTATTTAAGTATCGTGTATTTTCTCATTTGATGAATGAAGAAATTAGCCATTCACTCATAAAAACTACAAGGTATCTGAGCCACCTTCTGAACTGTAAAATCTCCTTTAATGGCCAAGTACGGAATGGCCACCGAAAAACAATCATCTGCTCAAACTAACTAGCCACGTTCTCAACCTCATCTGAAGTCGCCTCCAATTCAGAAGCAATAATCTCTTCCAATAATGGAGGCTCAGATGGAAATTTTCCACCCATTACAAGTCACAAATTGAATGGAAAGAATTATCTCCAGTAGTCACAATCGGCCATGATGTTCATACGTGACAAAGGAAAGGATGATGTGGTTTTGAATGAGAATTATGTATTTAGTTGAGCCACAACATGGCTATTTATACACGGTATACAGGCTGCCTTTACAGCTATGATTACATCAGAAAAAGGAAACAAAAAACT
>NW_010358562.1:0-660 GCF_000414095.1 Morus notabilis | reverse complement strand
ACCCTCTCGTCGGTTTTTCTCTCCGATCTCTCACCGACCGCCGGTTTTTCTCTCCGATCTGTCACCAACCTCACGACCGACCCTTACCACTGATTTCCTCTCACTGGTTTCTCTCTCTCTTGCCGACGTTCTCTCGTCGGCCAGTCCTCTCTCTCCGATCTCTCTCGCCGACCCTCTCTCGCCGACATTCTCTCACCGACAAAACCGACCCTCTCTTGCCGACGAACCGACCATCTCTTGCCAACGACCGACCACCTTACCAAAAACCGACCGCCGCTTCACCAAAAACCGACCACCTTACTCAATAAAACTGACCAAAAACCGACCCCGACCACTCACCAAAAACCGACCCCCTTTTCACCAAAACCCGACCACCTTCTCACTAAAATTCGACCACCCTCCTCACCAAAATCTGACTAAAAACCGGCGACTTTCACGTCTGAAATAGCATCACAAAACAACTCTTCTTCCTCAACTAAGACGACCATTTCCCGAACACTTGTCGACGAGGCAACGAAATCTGCTCAGGTAATATTCTCTGATTTAAATTAAGGCTTTATTCTTATTTTACTTTTTCTTATACATTTTTGCAAGAACAAAAACTTAATAAAAGAAAACAAGAATTGCATACATTGGTCTATTCATAGTCAGTTTTTGTTC
>NW_010358561.1:0-680 GCF_000414095.1 Morus notabilis | reverse complement strand
GAGGGCCAAAAAAGAAAAGAGATGCGTTTGCCAAAAAAAAAAAAAAACTTATTGTGAGGGAGATACCGAAGATTGCTATAAGAGCATTTCTAATGTAATGTTATAATTAATGTGTCACTTGTAAATTTAGCATTTGAGTGAAAAAAATTCTCCAATGCAATGTTATTTGTTTTACTAAATTTTTCATATACTATACTTTGTGGTATATAGCATATGAGAAATTTAATATTTTATTATTATTGGTTGAAATGTTTACTTGTTTATCTAATCATTACAACTTTTACATTTTTAAATTATTTTACACATAAAAGTTTACTGTTACAACTTTTAAACTTTAACGATTATGAAAAAAAGTAGATTTAGCATTTCAAATAGTATTATGCATTATAGTAAAAATAAAAATAACATAACATATCATATTTTTTGATGGTAAATATACAATTAACATTAGCATTTGCATTTACTTCCAATGGTCCAATAATGGAATGGAATGACTTGTTGCCAAATAAATTCACAGTAGAAGCAAAAAATGAGTCGGGTTAAATTTATAAGGAAGTTAATCATGTTTGTTACTTTTTGGAAGCAATGAAGAAAGATTTATGAGTAATTAATGTGACATTTGGTTCATGGATTCAGAACCATGATTCATGATTCTGATTTTTGAAATTCAAATTTTTTAT
>NW_010358560.1:0-773 GCF_000414095.1 Morus notabilis | reverse complement strand
TTTTTTTTTTTAAAATTTCTTTGCCATTTTTTGGGGTTGTATCTCGATTTGTTAAGGTATATATGAGTTAATCTTATGGCTTATGTTTTGATGGAGTTTCTAGATTTTATTCTCTCTGGAACTTTTGGAAATTTTTTTCCTGTCATTTGGGTTTTCTTTGTTTTTTAGGGGTTTCTTCTTCAATTTTTTTTTTGTTTATGGGTTTGGTTACGATTTTCGTGGGGTTCATTTCTGATTTTTTTTTCCTGTTTCTTATGTCATAAATGGGTTGAAGTTTTTCGTGCGGTTCATTTCGGTTTTTTCTGGATTTCTTATGTGATAAATGAGTTGAGGTTATGGGTTATTTTTTTGGTAAAGTTCTTACGTTTTTTTCTATTTGAAAATTTTTGTTGTTTCTCTATTTTTTGCGATCTGGGTATTTTTAGCTTTTTAGGGTTTTTTTTAACAAAAAATTTCCTTTGATATTTTTTGGGGTTTTCTTTCGATTTCTTATGTATCTTGATTTTCTTCCATGTGTAAATTTTTCTAATATTTTTCCGTTCTTTGGGTGTTTGATTTTTAGGGATTTCTCTTCGAATATTTATTTTTTATTTATTTTTGGTTTAGTTTTGTTCTTTCTTCCAGTGATTTGTGGATTTATGGTTTTCTTTTTCGAATCTGTTTTTTTGTTTCGGTTTTTGGTTTACTTTTGTTCATTCGTTTTTATTTTACTCATGCATTCTTTTGCTTCAGTTTTCTTTTGTATTCTTTTTCTGTATTTTTTTTTCTTCTGA
>NW_010358559.1:534-793 GCF_000414095.1 Morus notabilis | reverse complement strand
TATGGGACCCGTTACGACATAAAAAGTTGTCACCGTTCTCGTGCCAGTTTTAGATCGCGAAGAGAGCTTCGATCTAAGGGCTGATGGGCCCCGCTACGACACCAATATTTGTCACCCTTCCCGGGGCGGTTGTAGAGCGCGACGAGAGCTTTGATCTAACGGCTGATGGGCCTCGTTTCAACACCAAATGTTGTCACCGTTCCATTGGCGGTGGTAGGGCGCGAAGAGAGCTTCGATATAACGTCTGAAGGGCCTGCCC
>NW_010358559.1:0-154 GCF_000414095.1 Morus notabilis | reverse complement strand
TCTAACGGTTGATGGGCCCGTTACGACACCAAAAGTTTCGCCGTTCCCGTGGCAGTTGTAGATCACGATGAGAGCTTCGATCAAATCACTGATGGGCCCCATTTGAAGACCAAAAGTTGTCGCCGTTCCCGTGGTGGTTGTAGGGCGCGAAGAG
>NW_010358558.1:0-586 GCF_000414095.1 Morus notabilis | reverse complement strand
GGGGTTCGGGGTTCGGGGTTCGGGGTTTAGGGTTCAGGGTTCGGGGTTCAGGGTTTGAGGTTCGGAGTTCGGGGTTCGGGGATTGCGGTTTGGGCTTTGGGGTTTGGGGTTTAGGGTCTACAGTTTATGGTTTAGGGTTTAGGGGTTAGGGTTTGGGGTTCAGGGTTCAGGGTTCAGGGTTTAGGGTTTAGGGTTTAGGGTTTGGGATTTTGGGTTTTGGGTTTGGGGTTTGGGGTTTCGAGTTCAGGGGGTTTGTGGTTTGGGGTTTAGGGTTTAGGGTTTGGGGTTTAGGGTTCAGGGTTCAGGGCTCAGGGCTCAGGGCTCCGGGCTCAAGGCTCAGGGCTCAGGGCTCGGTGTTCGGGGTTCGGGGTTCAGGGTTCAGGGTTCGGGGTTCAGGGTTCACGGTTAACGATTCAGGGTTCAGGGATCAAGGTTTAGGCTTCAGGGTTCAGGCTTCAGCGTTCGGGGTTCAGAGTTCATGGTTCACGGTTCAGGGTTCACGGTTCACGGTTCGGGTTCACGGTTCACGGTTCATTATTCAGGGTTCAGGGTTCAGGGTTAGGGGGTTAATGGGTTTAGGGAGTTT
>NW_010358557.1:0-665 GCF_000414095.1 Morus notabilis | reverse complement strand
ATCATACATAAGTGGATGTAGCTATTCATTAACAGAGTGAACCACTATACGTCTCGTGTGTCCTCTCATTTAAGTGTTATACTCCTGCTTACCAAACACAATAAACACTTCATAGCTTGATTACAGATATACTGTTAATTTCCAGCCGGTAACCCAACGGGATACCAGCGGGTAACCCGGCGTATTTCTGTTGACGGAATTTAGCCGTCAACAATTGGCGACTCCACTGGGGAACGAACCCAGAGTCTCTGGTTCGTACGTTTGTTGACATGCCTCTAAGAAGAAGAATCGAGGCCATCAACCAAGGCAACCAGATGGAAGAAACTGCCGCACATCCGGCAAACGACAGGATGGAAGAAGTCCTACCTCCGTTTAGAAATGGAGCCCCACCCCCAGACATACCGCAACCAGACCCTGTACAAATGCAGGCCTAGCTCACTACCCTGACCGACCTAGTGCGGGGACTGATGACTGTAGTTGAGCGCTTGGATGGAAGAAACTCGATGCCGCCTCTGGAAGACGTCCCAAGACCGATAGAAGCTGGCGTGGCTGGAAACCACAACCTCGGTGACCGCCAAGATATCCCAGAAGGAATCGGGGATGGTGAAAATCTTATAGGTGATCCCAGGCCTCGGCCCTCCCAATCCACCGGCAGTCGTCTAAGG
>NW_010358556.1:0-589 GCF_000414095.1 Morus notabilis | reverse complement strand
GGAATGTCTAGTATGCCATTATATGAATTTTTATGACATTGTCAATGTGAATGATTGTTGAAGATTACTTGTATTTGAGTACATAACAGCGTGCATGTTAGGCCAGTACTGCCAAGTCCTCAAAGGACTTCTAATGTGATGTAGTGATTGATGAAATTGTGATTGAGCCGCGCAAGTCTCTCGAACCAAGTGGGTGATGACAGAGACTATATTGTGATATTGAGAAATTGTGGTTTTGAATGCGCTGGCCGTTCCCTCGAACCAGGTGGGTGATGACGGGGAACCTGATATTGTGATTTGAATATTGGCATGTGGCCAGATTGTGAAGTAGCCGGCGGCAGTACCGGGAGGGCCCTAGTGATATGTAGTGCACGTGCATAAAGTGTAAGATTGATTGGCATAAGTTACCTATGATGTTGCAATGTGTGAGCATGTTAAAATAAGATTGTGTGATTGTAGCTCTACTTACTGAGCTTGTAGCTCATTAAAGTTTGCTCTGTACTGTAGGTAAAGGTAAGAATAAAGCAGAACAGTAAGCAAGGGAGCTAGCTTCGCTGACCGCTGTACATATGGTTGGACCAAAGAAGCT
>NW_010358555.1:0-496 GCF_000414095.1 Morus notabilis | reverse complement strand
GTGTTATATATATATATATATATATATATTAATAGCAATTAATTTGACCTACCAACCACCGAATGCGGCAATTGTTCCTTGTTTTAAGCGGTTTTGGAGTGGGGATATTTTTCCCCGGTTATACATTAACCGGGGATAGGGAGGGGATGGTATTGCATGCCCTATCATATCATGTCTCGATAGTCTTATGCACATATTTGTATAAATATGTATAATCTGTTGGATTGGTATGTTTGATTTTGAATAAATTTTGTTGTAACATTGATATTTAATATGCTTGATGTTTTTTTGTTAGTGAAATTTAAGTTAATATATATTGTCAGATGCTTATATAATTCTATTTTTATCATTATAAGTTTTTTCATTTTATTTAAAAAATTTTGAAAACTAAATGTCCCGTTCTTTTCACAAATTCGAGTTTAGAATTTAAGTTTTGCTACAGTAAATAGCTCTCAAAAATAGTCACATCTAACTTTTTTACTACAGTAAAAAACTC
>NW_010358554.1:0-850 GCF_000414095.1 Morus notabilis | reverse complement strand
GAATTCTGCTCGCAGTAACCATCATTTACCAGTACTTTGAGACATTTGAAAAGGAGAAAGCCAGTGAGCTTGGTTTCTTTGGTTTCTAAACTTTTGTCACGGATTATGCTTAAATGGCGCCAAAGCTCCCTGACAATTTTGGTGTGGTGAAAAGAGATGTAAAGTAGGTCTTGTTAACACCAAAAGCACAAGTTCAAGATTTTAGGGTAGCCTGTTACAGTTTTCAAAATTAGAATTGTTCCCCTTTAATTATTTTTACCCATTTTAAACTAAGTAATGACGGACCTGTGTAACGCTCTCAAGCTCCGGTGGCTAGATAAATACTGTTTTGAAGAGGAAATGACTCGAGTTCTCTTTCCCCTTTTCAGTTACCGCCCTTCTTGTTTTGGTTGCCTTTGCATTGTTGCCCTTTCTCTCAGTAATTTTCTCTGATAGGTAACGACTTAAATCAGGATAGTCCTCTTAATCATTGATTAAAAAATATTTTATAGGTCCGTTGATTTTATCGATTCGAGTTTTATTACTGTAAAATTTTTTTAAAAATAAGTACATTTAATTTTTTTATTACAGTAAAAAGTTTACATAAAGTCACATTTTTAATTGAAAATTCCATGATTATTTATATAACTTTAAACATTGTATATAAGTGTTATATACGAGAGGATAATATTTAAGGATAATAATTAAAAAGTAATGTTCATAATGAATTTAATTAAAGTTTGAAATCTTTAATTAAAACATTATTAATACATGTTATTCTCATTTAGAATGGAACGGTGTTTTTTGCACTGTTAATATGGGGAGATATTGAATGAGTGTATTTTACATAATGAGATTATGTGGAACAAGG
>NW_010358553.1:0-616 GCF_000414095.1 Morus notabilis | reverse complement strand
GATCAAAGCTCTCTTCACCCTCTACAACCGCCACGAAAACCGCGACAAAGTTTTGTGTCGTAACGTGCCCCATTAGCCATTAGATTGAACCTCTCTTCGCAATCTACAATGGCTAAAGGAATGCTCAATACTTTTGGTGCATAACGGTGCCCATCAACCGATAGATCTAATCTCTGTTTGACAACCGCCACGGGAACGGTGACATCTTTCGGTGTCGTAACGGGGCCCATCATCCGTCATATCGAAGCTCTCTTCATGCTCTATAACTGCCACGGGAACGGGGACAACCTTTGGTGTCGTAACAGGGCCGGCCCATCAGCCGATAGATCGAAGCTCTCTTCGTACTCTACAACCACCCCGGGAAGGGTGACAAATTTTGGTGTCGTAACGGGGCCCATCAACCGTTAGATCGAAGAAGCTCTCTTCGCGATCTACGAATGGCACGGGAACGAAGAAAACTTTTGGTTTCGTAATGGGGCCCGTCAGCCGTTAGATCAAACCTCTCTTCGCGATCTACAACTGCCACGTTTTCGGTGAAAACTTTTGGTGCCCCAACGGGGCCCATCCGGCGTTAGATCAAAGCTCTCTTCGCGCCCTACAACCGCAACGGGAACGG
>NW_010358552.1:0-243 GCF_000414095.1 Morus notabilis | reverse complement strand
GGTTTAGGGTTTGGGGTTTGGGGTTTGGGGTTTGGGGTTTATGGTTTAGAGTTTAGAGCTTAGGGTTTGGGGTTTAGGGTTTAGGGTTTGGGGTTAAGGGTTTAGGGTTTGGGGTTAAGGGTTTAGGGTTAAGGGTTTAGGGTTCAGGGTTCAGGGTTCAGGGTTCAGGGTTCAAGGCCCAGTGCTGTGGTTCTGGGTTCAGGGCTCGGTGCTGTGGTTCAGGGTTCAGGGCTCGGGGCTCAG
>NW_010358551.1:0-2894 GCF_000414095.1 Morus notabilis | reverse complement strand
CAATAAAACAGTCAGAATGCTAAAGAAGAAAAGATCGTCTCCAACATGTCAGAAAAGCACCAAAGTCCTGTACCTGGGAGATGAAGTAAAGATTAGACACAAGTGCAGATTGGAGAATGATGGGCATGTTCGAGGTGTAGAACAGTTTGATAGGATAAGATCCCTGTTGTCCACGTGCATTCTTCGATCTCACAGGGAGGACGACACGGAATCCTTGGAAGTAGATTACTATAAGGAAGATGAGGACTGTAGCGAGTAGGTTTGTTACATTCGGAAGATTTTGCCGATAAAAGGCCTCACGAAGAGCACGAACCTTGTCTGTTCGAGTAATTAGGAGATGGAACAGAGCAATGACAGCACCCTCAAATTCAGCTCCACGACCACTGTTGATGGTGGTCGGACTGAAGGCTTTCCAGATAATGTTTTCACTGAAAAAGAATTGACTGAACTCTTTACGCAAATCTAAATAAATAGAAAAATTCGATAAAACTCTAAGGCCGTAAGTAATAGGTATAAAGATTTTCACGCAACAATTCCAGCTGAAAGGAACATATTGTTAGGGAGAGGGGGGACTAAGAGAAGCATTAAACTCACCAGATATTGGTTGCTATGAAAAGTGAAATTCCAGAGCCGAGACCATATCCTTTCTGAAGAAGTTCGTCCAAGCAGATGACGATGATCCCAGCAAAGAAGAGCTGAAGGATGATAAGAATAGCATTTCCAACTCCAAGTTGGTCAACGCTACCGTACATCCCAGAGACAACATACGCAACAGCCTCACCGATGGCTATCAAGATGCCCAATAACTTTTGTGCACCATTCCTGGGAAGTAAAAATAGAGATCGTCATTCTTAATTTTAATGATAACACAAGCTCTAGAAATCAGCATGCACTAACAGAAGAAAAAGAACTAGAATCATTTCAAAATTGGGAAATCGATTAACAGTCAAACTTATTAAATCACGGCGAACTAAGCAAACCTAAAGCAAGAAAACGCTACAAATATAATGTAAAACAACCCAATTAGGCCAGAAACTGCATTAACATTAGTTCGGAAAGATACGTACAAGAGGGCGCGATCCTCACGGACATTGTTGTCCACTTCAATGATCTTTGAACCAGCAAGAAGCTGCATCACAAGTCCGGATGTCACAATGGGTGTGATTCCGAGCTCCATAACAGTTCCACGGTTCGAGGCAAGGATGACACGCATCCAATAGAACGGATCCGCCCCCGTTGTGGAGTGAATGCCATACAGAGGGAGCTGACTGCACACCAAGAAGATGAAGAGGGAGATGACGGTGTATATGACCTTCTCTCTGAATGGGACCTTTCTGTCAGCGCTCTGGACCTCAGGAAGAAACGCAAGAAAAGGTCTCACCAAGTGAAGCACTCGAAACCCACCTCCCATCTTGCTTTGCCAAGACTAAGCCAATCCCACCTGAATCATCCAATCATTTCACCCAAAAAAAAAAAAATCAATCCTTATGCAGACCCCATGTCCCAAAAGGGGACAAAAAAACAATATAAACATAGAGAAGGAAAAAAAAAAACCCCCCGTTTCTATCCATTAATTTGATCTTTCTCAAAGCGAGGCGAGATCCAAATTTACAAGATGTTAAATTTCTTTCCCGATACAAAAATAAAGGAAAAATAATGTTTCTATCAAAATCAGGTATTCAATCCCTAGCCTGCGATTCAAAAATTCATCTTTACTCAAATATCGCTGTATAAACCATGCATTAAAGGAAAACAATACGTATTTCGTCAAATCTGATCACCTGATAATCAAGGATGAAGCTCAAACTTATAATAATTTGAAAAAATTACACCAGTTTAGCCTTAAAAAAACCATCAAAATTAAAAATTACAGCTAAAAGATCGCATAAATACATATCTTCACGAAATACAGATCCAAAAATGCATGCAAAAGAGAGATTTACACGAACATATAGATCAGAATAATCGGAAGACCAGTAAATCGAACAGATCTGAAAATACAACAGAAAACAGATCGAAAAGAGATAGAAATGATAATAAGAATTAAGAAAATGGTCTCACAAGCTTGATCTATGGAGAAGAACGAAACCCTAGCTTCGATTTTTGACTCCCGAGAGAGGAATTTTTTATGGGAGAATCGCAGATCTGAAGGGAGAAGCTTAAAACAGAGAAATGGGGAAGGACCTTAAATGAAGGCGATGGTGTTAAATTAATAATGTTAAAAATAATTGGAAAAATAGGGTCGTGCGAGCGCGTGTGAATAACGTCTTGGTACACGAAGTCAGTTCCAATGGATGTAAGCCACGTGGAGGAAGAGAGGGACGTGGAGGAGAGACGGCTTGTTTGACCTTATTGGACACAACTTGTCAATAGAATTAGAAACCAGAAAATGCCTCTCTTTGGCTATATATGTAAATCTATTCTCTTTTTTTTTTTTCAATTGGACAAATAGATGTTAATTAGAGTTGTCAATTGTGTTGGGTCATTCATAGACGGTTCGGTACAGCCCACTACAGAGCTGGGTTTGGTACGGCCCTATATTGTTACGAGTCGGGCTAGCCCAATACATCATATGGGCTAGGGCTGGGCTTGTGTGTTTCGTTGGTGGATTTGTGTCATAATTTGAATTATGGTTCGTGGTTCGTTACAGTATTTTTTTTCATAAAAATATACGTAAATCAAGAATAGTTCTGAATCATGATTCTGAGTCCGTGAACCAAACGTCCATTCCAGCCCGTGGCCCAGGCCTATGCGAGGCCCAAGCTCGGCCCGGCACGGCGCGACCCGGCATAGGCCCGCAACGTACCTAACGGTCACACGCCACCCGGCACGTCACGAGCCTAATGGTCAGAAACGGCTACTCTGAACCCGGCCCGCGACGTGCCCAACGGCAC